>NW_002987875.1:370075-415989 GCF_000006295.1 Pediculus humanus corporis | reverse complement strand
TATTGTGTGAAGGTATGTCTTGATGAAACAAAAAAATTATAAATTAATTTGATATCTAATCATAAATAATATAAAAAATCTAACTCTTTAACAATAATTCATTAACTTTTACAAAAATGAATCATCATCATCATCATCATCATGATCATCATCATGATCATCATCACTTTGTATTTTAATATTAAACTTTAACATAATTTTAATTAATAACTTTTATTCTTTTTAGACACAAATGAAAAAAAATCAATTTTAATGTTATTAAGGCTCAACATGGATATTATTATTATTAATAATTATATTAATCAATCAAGACATATTATTATAATACATGACCACAGCAGCTGAACTCAAGAATAAATTGCATAGATAATAATTAAATAATTTTTATATAACAAGTAATTATCATTTATTTATTAGCCATTAATTAATAATTTTTTTTTTTTTACTTTCTAAAATCTTCTACATGATACAACAACAACAACAAAAAAACCTGATAATTTTTTTATTAAAGCAAACAAACAAACAAAAAATTTAAAAAAAAAAAAAAAAAAAAACTTATTTTGCTTGTCAATTTTTTTTTATACTCCCATTTACATTATTATTATTATTAATTATTAATCTTTTACATTTACATGCATAACATTATTTAAAAAATTTATTTATTATTAATTATTAATTATTATTATTGTTATTATTATTATTTATTATTATCATTACTATCATCATCATGATGATGATGATTATGAACAGAGAGAGAGAGAGAAAGAAAGAAAAAAAAATTAATTATTTGTTAGCTTTTTAAATAATATTTGAGGATGTGACTATTTATTGTTTAAGCTGCTACGGGTTATATATATATATATAAGATTTTAATTATTAATTAATAACTTTTAAAATGCATTAAAATAATTAAAATTTAATTATAATTTATTATTAAGATTTTTTAACCGGCCTGTGAGGGTTTTTGAGATTCCGCCGTGTTGGGTCTTTCCATTTGCTGTTGTGGTGGAGGAGCTTGATATATAATTTGTTGTTGGGGTGGTGCACTATCCGGCATAAATTTGGCTGAAACAAATCAACGTAATTATATTATTATAATATAAATTTATAAATAAATTAAATAATCAACCCTAAACAAAAATTAATTTTATTTTTTATTTTTTATTTTTTAGATGTATTATCTACACGTTATCTACAACACATAATGGTATGTTATTATATTATTTTTCTTATGTATATATATGTGTGTTTAACTCTTACGCATATACATACATGAACATATTTTTATACATAATATTATTAAAAGCGTAATTAATAACATCTAAAAATACACGCACACGTACACATAGAGAGAGAGAGAGAGAGAGAAGAAAGAGAGGCAAAATATAAGGGAAAGTAAATAAGAGAATGTTTGAAAAAGCATTTTTGTATTATATCAATCATTTTACTTAAAATAATAAATGTTTCTCAACTTTGTATTATTAAATCATAAATTTATTTATTAAAACTCACAAAATGAAAAGAAAAAAATAATTAATTTCTATTTAAAAGTTGAGATACATTTATTAATCTACGTTTATGTTTTTTTTCAAAATGGCGATTTTTCTTACACACACACACGTGTTTGCGTTACTTTAGAAAAGCATTTTTTTATGAAGAAAATTTCCTTTTTGTTAAATGAATGATCATGAGTCGTTACGTTATAATAATAATAATAATAATAATAATAATATCGATCGATTAAATTTTTTAAAAGAATTTTGTTTTGATTACAAAAAAAAAAAAATTTTTTTTTTATGTAAAAAATGAAATTTGACGATGATGGTAAATTATTTATAAAAAAAAAAATAAATAAACCGCCATTTTATTAATTAAAAAATATTAATAAATAATTAATGTTGTTATTATTAATAAAATTAGTTACAAGGAGGAGATACATAGGCTCTAAAAAAAAAAAATAAAAATTACACATCGATCCTATAAAAATATCGAACAAGATTTCATTTGAAAATTTTTATATATTTAAAAATTGAGTTAGAGTGAGAGAGAGAGAGATAGTTAGAAACTTAATTAAATGAATTTAAAATGATTTTCAAATGAATTTCTTGCTTGAAATCTAAACAAAAAAAAAAAAAAAAGTATGAAAAAATAGCCACATATACAAATTATTAACATAGATATTATTATTTAATTATATATTAATTTGTTTTTTCTAACCTTTTTTTTATTATATATTTTCTTCATAAAAACATTTTTCATATTCGACTATATAATTAAACATGAGTTACACGAGTTTAGCTAAAAGAAAATAAAAAAAATGATAAAAAAAAAATGATAAATAAAAATATTCAATGAAATGACCTTTTTTTTTTTTTTTAAAGAAAATTCAATCATAAACGAAATGAAAATTTTTTTACAAAAAGAAAAGAAAATTTATGAAAATGATGATTGTGTGTAGGAAAATATTTTATTCGTGATAATATACGTTAGGAAAATGATAAGAAAATTTTATTTTAATAAAATTTAAATAGTGAGAAAAAACAATCAAATTTCATGCAAAATTTTTTTAAAATAGAAGAAAATCAAGTCGTGAATGAACAATAATGGGGGGTGAGAAAACATAAGAAAACATAAATTTTTGTGAATTTGTTTCCTTTCATTTCATTTAAAAAACAGGAAATGAATTGATAAACATAAATTTTTTTTCATATAACAAAATGTTTGTAGCATTTATGAAACACGGGGGGTATATTCGCTTTAAGAAAAACAAACGGAGAGAGGGGGAGAGGGGTAAAAGCAATTTTGTTTATTATTATTATTATGAGTTTAATTAAAAATTTATCTCACCTATGATAATAGCCAAAATAACCAAACCGATGACACCCATTATGATCATCATTTTCAAATTTTGTAACCAAAATTTTCGTTTTAATTTTCCTGCTTGTTGTTCGAATTGTGATGCTCCCTGTTGCAAAGCATCTGTCAACAAAAAGAAATAATTTCATCATCATCATCATCATCATCATTTTAAATAATTTTAAATAATTTTAATTACTCACCAGCTCTGTCATCGAGTTCGGAAAGTTTCTGATCTCTTTCCAATACTTTTTCTACATTTGTTTTCATTATATCAACTACCTGTATGTGAAAAAATAAAAATTTTTTTTTAAAAAAAAAAATGTAAAAGAAAATTAACATTAAAAAAAATTTTTTTATTTTTTTTGTTTTTTAAGGACCTCATCGACTTGGGCTTGAGTTTGCTGTAACCTTTTCTGAGCAGCAATCTGTTGTGGTGTTCTAGGTCCTCCAATTGGTTCACCATCTGGTCCAACCTGTGGTTGTAATGCACCTGGATGACCGCCTGGTCCACTTTCGGTAGCCCTACAATAATGAGTAAGTTTTTATTTAAATTTTTTTTCCCCTGCCTCTCTTCCCCCCCCACGCTTTTAGATTACACTTTTCGAAAAAATAACAGGGTGAATAAGTCTATTTAAATTATTATTATTATTATTATTATTATTCAATAATTTTTTATAATACATAATCGATACGACGTAAAAATTTTCAAATCACTTTTTCGTTTTTCTTTTTTTTTAATAAAATAATTTAACCGGATTAAATTATTAATAACAAAATTCTTAAGACTAATAATAATAATAATAATAATATATAATAATAATATATAATAATAATATATAATAAATACGGAATAAAAAAAAAATAAGAAAAAAAATTAAAATGTCGTCGAAAATCCAATTATTATCATCATTATTATTATTCGTTTTCTTATAAATAAATAAATGAATGAATGAATGAATTTAATAGTAATAATTAAAATAAAAACTTACATTGTTAAATTATTATTATCGTTATTATTGTTATTATTATTATTATGGTTTTTTTTTTTTTTTGATTAAATTACGCTAATAATCAATCGATTTTCATAAAAGAAAAATTTTACAACTTCACTCTGTTACCGTCAAGTATTGACTTTCTCGAATTTTTTTTTTTTTTTTTTTTCAATTTCGATATATCGAATTAAAAACAACACACGACACTTGGAAAATTCATATTCGAGCGCTTAAATCGTTTTAAAAAAAAAAAAATCTTTATTTAATTTTTTCTTACAAAAAAAGAAAAGCTATCGAATTTATTTATTTAATTTATTAATTATTTTATCGTTTAATAAAATGTCGTTCGGATTCGAATCATTTTATTTATTTATTTATTTTTTCTTTTCGAATAATATAAAAACGTTATAGAAAATTTTTACGACGAAACGAAATTCGGTTTCCGGAAAATCGATTTTTTTAAATAGACACATTGCAGATAAAAGGGCGTTGCGCTTACGCGACAAGAGTTTAGATTTAAAACGTGATATGTGCTTTTTTAAACGATTCGTATATTATTATTATTTTAATATGATTCTCATAGTAAATTGTTTCCCCCCTTTAGAATTATTAAAACGACACAAATTATTGATTTTTTTTTTTTTATTTCTCTTAAATGTATATTCGTGACGTGGAGTAGGTGTTGGGAAAATTATTAAATAAATAAAAAAAGTTTAAATAAAATTGCGTACGTGAATTATGTAATAATAATAATTAATAAGTGTAAATAACGTTATCAAATGTTACAAAATGGCGATCAAATACTAAAAATGCTATTCACCCTTTGAACGTAAAATTATTATTTAATATATATTGTTTGATAATTGTTTTTCCCATATGATTAACATAAGCGGTTTATTAATATAATAAATGATTTAAATTTTCCTCGAGTTTTTTTTTTTTTTTGTATGGTCTTAGGAACGAAGGAGATTAAATCACATTTTTAACTTTTTAATTTTGTCTTACGTTATTTATTTTATTAAAAAAATAAATAAATAAATAAATAAATATCGTGATATTTAATAAATTTATAAAAAATTAATGTGTAATATGTTAAAGTTAAATGTTATATCAATTTAAATTGTAGAAATATCATTATTATTAAAAGGATTGTTGTAATGGATGTAATATTGTATTAAATTTTATTTTTAAATGTTTATGTATAAATAAAGGAGGTAAAAATGTTTTATTGAAATTGTGACTCAATTAAATAAATAAAGCATGTCGATTGTTTAAAATTGTCGTGGAAGTAATTTTTAACACAAATTATTTACACTTTAAAATGAAATGCAACAAGTCGATTTCATTTGAAACATGTAATCTATGGTATTCAAAATGTCTTCATCAACAGAGGAGTTAGGTGAATGAATTTAAGTTTTATTTTCAATTTATAATTAATTTTATTAAATAATTATATTATAAAATTATCAAAGTTATGATTACAACTTTAATCGTTTAGTTTTGTCCTGTCCGGCATATTTAAAACGAAATTATTACATTTACGACTACTATTTTTACTATTGTCGTTCAAAATTCGCTTATCATTCGCATTTGAAATTTCAAAATTTTAAATATCACAAAATAATATTTCAGTTAATTTTTTTTTATGAATGAAAATATTTTTTTTAACTGGTTCATACTGAATTAACGTTTTGTTAACGACGTGAATGATTTTATTGTATTTTAATTATTGGAAAAAAAAATTTTTTATTTTATTTCATTACAGATCTTTTGGAGAGAGTTTTTTTAAGAGTGGGTTCTGCTGATTCAGATGAACAGCTTGAATCGGCAATAAATAAATTTTTAATACCGGTGCTGTTAAAATTATCGAGTCCAAATGAAGGAGTTAGAAAAAAAGTTATGGAACTTCTCGTTCACATCAACAAAAGAGTTAAAAGGCAACCAACTGTGCAATTACCAGTTGAGGCTTTATTACTTCAATACAGGGATCCCAAAGCGACATCTTTTTTCATTGTATGTTAATTGTATTATATGTATTTAATAATTGTTTTCCAATTTCAAATATCGGAATGTAAGATCGAAGTTTAAGTTTTACAATATCGATTGTTTTACATGCACATTTACTGAACTATAGAAAAATTTTCAATTATTTAAAAATTATTTATGTTATGCATTGCTGCATCATATTTTATATTAAATAACTTAAATTAACTTATTAATTGCATTTTTGTATTTCTCATTACTCTACCATTTTTTATTATTTCTTTTTTTTAAATGTCGACAAAATTTTATTTAGAAAATTGTTGAAGTAATGTTTGCTTCCTGTACAAGTAGATTTTATTTTTTACTTTAAAACATAAATTACCCTGTTTTTTTAGAATTTTTCAATTTTATACATCAAATTGGGTTTTCCAAGATTGCCTCCCAGCAAACAAGAAGAGTTGGCTCCAATTTTATTATTAGCAACAGAAGGAAAACCTAAAATTCACCAAGACAGGTAATTATTTTATTTTTAAAATATTTTAAAATTTTTTTTTGTTTTAATCGTGATTAAATAAATAATTTAATTGTAAAATATTTTAATTGAAAAAATTTTCCTTTCAGCCTTCTTTTATTGCTAACTAGCATTATAGGAAATGTGAAAGTTCCAAATGATGTTGAGAAAAAAAAAGATTTATTTAAAATGAATGAAAAACCTGAATTAATGAAACATTTTTCAAGTTTTATGTTGGACATGCTATTGTTACCTTATGTTCATATCAGGTAAATGATGTAAACATGTATTTTTCATAATGTTAAAGTAATTTTATTTTTTTTTAATGCTGTATTAAAAGCAAATATTTTTTTATTATTCAAGTTCTAATGATGAGGAATCATCACCTAGTGTTCCATCAAACATTCAACCACCGCCAGGCATGTCAGAAAGTGGTTTTAAACGTGTTACATCGGGAGATACTCCAATGACACCGGAGCGTTTGGAACAAACAAAGTTAGGAATAGTTAAATTCTTAGCTACTGGGGTACTTTCAAATAACGATATTATTTGTCACTTAATAATAGCAGCGGCTGACACTAGATTTACAGTAGCAAATTTAGCAGATGCAGAGCTTAAAAAAGTCGCAAGGTTGTTAATAAATTAAAATTTTATTTATGAGGGTAAAAATGGCAAATATTACAATTTTTTTTTTACTTGTGTAGTTCGGTTGACTGGTCTAGCGTTGCAGTAGCCAGTAGACTTTTTTACATATATTTGGGTTCGCCAGAAGTGCCACCCGAAAAAAGAAACATAATACCTCCTGCAAATAGAGTCGTTCCCGCAAACACGAGAATTCGTCTGAAAATTCTTCCTTATTTATCGAGACTCGAAAAAGATGCCGTTCTTTTTCCCGGAAGCGTTCAAATTATATTTAGTTCATTGTACGACGTCAACACAAATGCAAAGTTAAAGTTGCAAGCTTTGAATTTCGCTTTGGCGATTGTTAGAAAGTAAAATTAATTTATTTTTTTTTTAAATGAATTACAAATTTATAAATACATTATTTAATCCATTTTTTTTTTTTTTTAAATTATTTTTCAGATCCGAAATTCAAAATTTAAAAAAAATGGCAGGAATGCTTTACTCAGGTTTATTGAAATTAGTTTGGAACGAAGAGGAAAACGAACAACTTCGAGTTGTCGGTTATACCGTGATTGGTCAAATAGTCAAAAGGATGCCGCGGATAATAAACAAAAATTTAATCGAACTCCAAGCTTTTTTTAAAAATTTAACTTCGGAAAGTACGGAAATACGGGGAGCCGTCAGAGATTCCATGTTGACAATGATAGACGCATTTAAATTATTCATGAAAGAGGATAAAGCTGATCCGAAATCGAACGGACAATTTTTCATGCTTGCTTTATTGACGGCTCAAAGTCAGTCGCCGGAATCAATGGCCAGATTTGTTGCTGTCAAATATATTGCTGCTGCGTTTGATTTTGATCACGTTCCGAGCAGATACCTCTTGTTGTTGTCTTCAGGGGATTCGTAAGTTTTCGTCGAAAAAATCCCCCCCCCCCTTTTTTTTTTTTAAATACATTTTTTAACTTTATTTTTGTTCCTTTCAGAAATACTGACGTGTCCACCGTTGCTCATCAATCGATATATTCTTCTGGGGAAAATGAAAGTTCGAAAGAGAAAAACATTGTTTTACCCGATTTTCGTGAAATGTCAAAATACGTATACGAGAAAGCCATGGAAAGAATGAAAAACGTCAATCAGAGAGTCACTGTTCAAAATCAAGAATTGCCTTTCAACGACACAACCTTTACTGAGGTAATTTAAAATTTTTTTTTTTTTTTTTTATTCAGAAAAAAAAGTATTTTGGTTCGCGTAAGTTAAAGGTTTTTATTTGTTCTAGATTTTAATTTATTTAAGATTGTGTTTAGCTAAATCGGCAGGAATCGAAGTGAAATCGAAAGAACTATTAAATCATCCTTGCGAACATTCACCATTGATCGGGAAATACATATGGGAAACGAATGAATCGGATGCAACCATTTTCAATAATTATTTGTCTCTCGTTGAAATGTATTTGTCTGCAACTTCATCTTTGATACCGTTAAATTGTTTGCTAGAAGTCGTCGGTACTTCACCGGAAGCTTTCGCGCCACGTTATCAAGAAAAAATTCAATGGGTGACGGTAAGCAAACGTTTCGATGCGCAATTGTTCGTAATTAAAAAACATCAACTGAAATAAAAACTTATTTGGTAGATTGTACGTTTGTGTTTACGCGCATTCGTTATTTTACAGAATTTTTTAAATAGCACAAAAGAAGACATAAGAGAAACAGGGTCATTATTTTTTAGTATAATTAGCATTTACACAATGAACGACAACGATCTTAGTGGAATCGTTCAAAATTTGATGGAAAAATTAGAGACAAAATCGGTCGAAAGTCAGCACGGAGCCATACTATCTCTTGGTTATCTCATAGAAAGAAAAATATTAAAGTCTTTGTACGAGAGGCAAAATTTCAATGACGTCATAAAAAATTGGGAATTTTTAGGAGTGGTCATATCCGAATTAGGTAAAAGCGTGTCGTCTCTCCCTCTGTTCTTTAAAACTTGATTATCACGAGATCACAATCAAAGTGCATTTTTTTTTTTTTTTTTTTTTTATAGCAAAACATTTGGAGAGCACTTATCCCATGCTTGTATCGGCTTCATGCACGGCTCTCGGTCAAATAGCCAAAGTCTTACCTTTACCTTTGCCAAATGAATCCGACGAGGGTCTTTCTAAAAAAAAACTCATGATGAATTTATTCCAAGTTGTTAACAATCCGAAATTATCGGCTAAAGTGAAAGAAAAAGGTATAAGAGCTGTCGGTCTTTTGTGCGTAGGAGAAAAATTTCCATTCATGAAAGAACTCGTCGAAGAACTTTTGTCGACCGCCAAACAGGTCTCGATATCTATTAATTTAAATTTTCACGATTTAATTGATACTCAAAAAAAAAAAAAAATTTTTTTCTAAAAGAATGTTTTCTGTTACAGATTAAAGACATCGATCTTCATTTCTCATTGGCTGATGCTCTCATTTACTGTCTCGAAGGTGTTTCTTCGGCAGAAAAATTCGATTCGTGGAAAGATGACAAAAATAATTTTCATCGTCCTCCCATGTTGGAAGAAAATTTAAATTTGCTCAAATGGCTCATGGATAAGTTGGTCGAATTAACGCCGTTGCCTCATCCGAACACTCGTCAAGCCATTTGCGTGTTTTTCTTATCCATCATCAAACGAATGTCTCACGTTCCTTTGGTTGTGGAAAATCTTTCGAGCATGCAGTATGTCTTTATGGAACTTTTATCGGATAACAATGGTAATTTTAATTGTTTTTTTTTTTTTTATTTATGTCGGATAAATGATTGACAGACTTATTGTATTCTTTTTAGAACTCGTACAAGATATGTCATCGAAAGGATTGGCTTTGGTATATGAAAATTCGGATGAGGAAAGTAAGAAAAATTTAGTGGCGGGACTTTTAGATCAATTACTGGCGGGAAAGAGATCCGTTCAACAAGTTACCGGAAATACAAAATTATTCGAAGAGGGTCAATTGGGAATTTCGCCCAGCGGAGGAAATTTATCGACTTATAAGGAACTTTGCAGTTTGGCATCGGATCTCAATCAACCGGACCTCATTTATAAATTTATGCATTTAGCCAATCACAACGCAGTTTGGAATTCTAAAAAAGTACGTGTTGATTATTTGATTGCAAACAAGTAAAAAAGTTTTTGGCATTTAAGAAAATTTTTTTTTTTTTTTAAAGGGAGCCGCTTTTGGATTTCAAACCATTGCCGCACAAGCCAACGATCAGTTAAATGAATACCTACCCAAAATAGTTCCTCGTTTGTACAGGTATCAGTTCGATCCGACTCCTAGAATTCAACAGTCCATGTCTAATATTTGGTATTCGATAGTTAAAGACACACCGAAGACACTCGACAAGTATTTCAACGAAATATTAGACGATTTGTTATTTAATCTCACGTCGAATTTATGGCGCGTAAGAATTTCTTGTTGTCAAGCTCTCGCGGATTTTTTTCGTGGAAATCGCAGTTTGTTGGTGAGTACATTATATTTTTATTTAAATATTCCATTTAAATCTATAACGATGTCGGTATTTTTTTTAAGGATGCCAAACCTAAGCTACCTCAATTATGGAAATCACTTTTTCGCGTTATGGACGACGTACACGAAGGCACAAGATTAGCAGCTCAAACAACGGGAAAAACGTTGGCCAATCTCTGCCTGAGAACATGCGATAAAGAAGCTGGAAAAATAAATCAAGAAATGTTAAATATTTGTCTTTCGATTTTTCTTTCCGAAGTAACAAATCCCGTCGCCGAAGTGAAAAATTTATGGTAATTTTTTTTTTAAAAAACTTGAAATGATTTTCACGTATTCATTTTAATATAAAATAATGATGATGATTTAGTTTGCATACAATTTCCCAATTGGTCACATCAGCCGGTTCAAGCCTGAAACCTAATTTAACGACTCTTATACCGTCTCTATTAGAAGCAGCAGGAGAATTAGAATCTGTAAAACTTTCGTATTTGTCGGCTCAATATGGCGCTCAAGCTCAAAGTCAAGAAGTCATCGATGTAGTTCGTGCAAATATAACAAAATCTCATTACACGACGCAAACCGTCACTAAAGTAAAAAAAATTGTTTTTTTTGTTTTTAATTTTTGTTTCGATGATGAAATTGAACGAATGATCGTGAAAATTTTTTTGATTTGTCGTTTTAGTGCGTTCAATACGTCGAAGTGGAAATGTTGGATGCTCTCGTACCTAAAATAATTGAAATAATGAAAAGTGTAAGTTTCGGATCACGAATAGCTTGCGGACACATAATCATATTACTTGCACATCATTTGGGAAAATCGATGGAAAATTACACGGGTATTTTTTTTTTTTTTTCGATATTTTTTTAAATGTGATTTTCCATCGTTTATTTGATATTTTTTTTTTTTTTTTTTTCATTAAGGAAAATTGCTTTCCGGACTCGTTAACGGTCTGCTGGACAGAAACGCAACAGTTCGGAAAACTTATGCTTCGGCCATTGGACAAATCTTACACACGGCAAAAGATTCGACGGTCGAAAAACTTCTCACGAAACTCTCGAATTGGTATTTCGAAAAGGAGGATGCAAACACGAGGACTGCCATCGGTTGTTCTCTCCAGGCCATAGCTCAGTACAACGGAGAATTGCTCAAGGAACAATATCCCATCGTTATCCCCTTGATATTTTTTGCCATGCATGCGAAAAAAGTTGAAGGAGGTGAGTGATTGAAATTATTGTCTGGGAGCCAATACAATTTGGGAAAAAATTATTTTTTTTTTTTGTTTAAATAGAGGATAACAGCAACGTTACAATGTGGGAAGATATTTGGAACGACGTCACTCCTGGATCCGAAGCTGGAATCAAACAACACATGAACGAAATAAATTCAATTTTAGAAACGACGTTAAATTCTCCAAGTTGGATGATGAAATCTCAGGTGAATGAATAATAAATTGAAATTTTTTTGTTTTGGGAACGATGGGAAAATTATAATTAAAAAATTTTGTTTTCTTTTATCAAAAGAGCGGCCGATGCATATCGACGATCGCGATAAAAGTGGGTCACTTGATAGAAGACAAACACAGAGACAAACTCATCGATTTGTCATTGTCGTCTCTCCAAGGAAAAACGTTTCCCGGAAAAGAAGATTTGCTCAAGGGACTCGCGAAATTGTCGTCTCGTTCTTGCGAATCACTCAAAAGAAAACCGGAAAAATGTCAGGCAATAGTCGAAGCCATTCTTCGGGAGTGTGGAAAAAGTGAGCCGACGTATAAAAGACACGGTCTGGAAGCACTGGGAGAAGTTTTGGAAGCTTTCGACAACATTGATTATTTTCAAAGGGTTTACGATATAATTCACGCACTTTTGAATCAGGTAAGAAAAGAAAGGGAGAGGTAGGGAGAGAGAGAAAGAGAGAGGAAGAGAGAGAAAGAGAGAGGAAGAGAGAGAAAGAGAGAGAAAGAGAGAGAAAGAGAGAGGAAGAGAGAGAAAGAGAGAGGAAGAGAGAGAGAGAAAGAGAGAGGAAGAGAGAGAGAAAGAGAGAGAAAGAGAGAGGGAGGGAATTGAAATTTTTTTTTTTTTTTTAATTTTCAGCTCAACGAAAAAATGGAAGAGGGAGAAACGACGGAAGATTTGACAAAATTAAGAAACGATAAATTTAAAACGATCGAAATAATTTACGAAACACTCGGTAAATCGTGGCCGAAAAACAAAGAAACTCAACTCAAGTATCAAGAAGTACTTTTAAACGAATGTTACGTGGCATTAGAAAACAGTCCGAGAGACGTTCAAGTCGCCATTTTGTCAGCGTTTCGTTCCTACATAGACAAACTTCATTATTTCAACGATGATTACGTCATGTCGAAAGAGGAAAAAGACACGCTGCCGTTCATATTGCAGAAAACGACGAAAGCGCTTCACTACTCTTTAGGTATTCCCAGATTCGTTTTTTAGGTATTCCCCCAGATTTTTTGTTTTTCCTAACGGGATGAGTATGTTGCAGGAGTTCCGAAGCACACGAGACTGAGAAAGGAAGCTTTAAACATTGTTTATTCCCTCGGGAATAAATTGAGCACGACGGGGAGAAACGAAGAAATGAAAGGTTTTATCGAATCGTTAAAAACTCGTTTACAAGAATTAGAAAAAGATTCAAGTCCGGAAATCAGAACGAGATTATTGGATTTGAAACAAATGTACAAGAGTTAAAAAAAAATGTTTAAAAAAAGAAAGAAAGAAAGAAAGAAAGAAAACAACAAACGGATTTTGTGTTTGTTTTATTGTTTTTGTTTTTCCTGTTTGAATTTCCTCGAATAACAGAAAAAAATAAAAAAAAAATAAAAAGACTCCGTTAAAAATAAGAAAAATTTTCATTTGTATTAATTTTATTATTATTTATATAATTATTATTATTATGAAATTTGTATTATTTTATTATTATTATTATTATTATTATTATTATTATTATTATCATCATCTGCTTTTAATAAATTTCAGCTTTTTTTTTAAAAAAAACGAAAAAAAACCCCCCGAAGAAAAAAAAAATATTTTTTTCAAAATATAAAATTGGACAGCTGATCTGAATATGCAACAATAATAATAATAATAATAATAATAATAACAAGGTTGTGATATTTTAAAGGCCTTGAACGTTTTTAAATTTAGCAACATTCAAGTTAAGAAAACTAACAACTGCTACCACTAACGCCGCCACTACTACCACCACCACCACCACCGCAACAACTCCTACCTTCGCACGGTAGTTTTTTTTGTTAATAAAAAATTATTAAAAACAAGTTTTAATATTTATATCGAACGTTTTGTAATTAATTAAAAAATATTTAAGACGGACGCAAAATAATTTTATTATTATTATTATTTCAGGTACGATAAAGGATGAATTTTTTTCCTTTTTTTAACTCCCCCCTCCCCCCGGATTTCAAACTTTTAGGAAAAATATGCGTCGTAACGGCCTCAAACAAAAAAATTAAAATTTATAAATTTTTTTTTAAAACGGAAGTTATAATTATGAAAAAAACGTGGATTAGGTCAAAAGTTAATTAAATTATACCAAATGACCGCGATTAAGTGCGATTCAATTAACAACAACAACAACAGCAAAAAAATTCAAAATGGCGGTAAATAAAAATTTTTTTGTGAGATTTAAACGAAAAAAAAAAAAAAAATTAGACTAATTTAAACGCAGCCTTGAATATTTAATTGAAATTTTTCCGCAAAAAAAAAAAAAAATTTAATTAACAAGTTTTTCTTCCTCCACGTTTTTTTTTTTTATAAACAATGATGATATCGTAGGTAGAAAAGTCATCATTTTATTAAATAATTATCGGAGGCGTACATAACACACGTGATCTTATAAATAATAATAATAATAATTATTTAATTTACAGGTTTAACATGGAAGAAGAAAAATTATTTAAATAAAAAAAAAATTATTTATTAACAACAAAAACAAATTATTAATATTATTATTATTACAATTATTTATATATATGTGCACATTTATCGCTGTTGCTGTCTCGAAAAAAAAAATGAGAACAGAACGAGAAAAAGATGGAAAAACAAAAAAAAAAAAGGATGAATGGATGGAAAAGGGAGGTAGTAGAAAAGGAGAAAAAAAAAAAAAAAAAAAAGAAAATTTATCTATTCTAAAAATAAAAAGAAATGATAAGAACGTTAAAAAAGAAAATGGCTCACGACGATTTGATTAATTCAACAAGGCAGGAGAAATAATTTCCGGTTTTTTTTGCTAACCTTTTACCGTATTACCCGGATATCCGGTCGAAAGACCATGAATTCCTGTTGAAAGGACTGTTGTAACTGTATCTGTTATCCGTTTGAAACGGCCTGTTGTAAACTGTAAGAAATTTTTTTTTTTTTATATTTTTCTTCAAAACATTTCCCAAAAACAAAAAAATTATGACGTCATCAAAATGGCGTCGACTACTTGCATCTCTTAATATGAAAGAGAGAAAATTTTATTTATTTTTGTTTCACCCGACGTCAAATTTTATTTTAAATTTTATTATATAATAATAAGAACAAACGGGTGACAAACAAACAACATAAACAAACAAACAAAATGCAATCGAGTGAATAAATAAATAAAAAGTGACATTAAAGGACAAATGATACGAAGAAAAAAGGGACCGCCCCCTTTTTTTTTTTTTTTTTTTTTTGTAACTAAAAAAATACAAAAAAATTTATTTAGAACATTCGATAATAATAATAATAATATTTTTAAAACAAAAGCTTTTCTTAGAAATTTTTACACTATTATTATTATTATTTTAGGTAAAATGACGAAACAAAATGGAAGAAGAGAAAAAGGAAAATCATTTTCAAGTCGTTTTTTTCTTAAGAATTAAAAGGTGGTGACGTTTGTGACGTTGGTGGTGGTTGTTGTTGTTGTTGTTGTTGTTGTACCTAATCAGACCTTATTTCGACGCCGACGTTTTTTTTTGCCATTTACGGCAAACTTTTAAAACGGAATTCGAGGTTAAAACATGTCAGAAAAACGTCGCCTACTTTTAATGAATGGTTAGTATTGCGTGTACTTGCAGAAAACACGCGGAAAACTCGTGGAAAACTTGCTGCAATTTTCAGCAACAAAGAAAAGGGGGAAAAAGAAACAAAAAAAACCCGAAGGATTTAATTTTATTATATTCGCGTGTGAAATAGTTTGTCAAAAAAAATTAGTATCCTTATCGTTTAGTCCGTTATTTGAACTTTGATTTATGGCGACAAAATTATTATTATTATTATTATTATTATTATTATTATTATTATTATTATTATTATTATTATTATTATTATTATAAAATGAAAAATTAAGGTCGTTTCAATGTTGGTTATGTAAACATTTTTTTTTTTTAAAAAAAGAATTTGTCGCTCGTTAAAAATTATTAATAATTTTTTATTATTATCATGATCATTATTATTATTATTATTGTTTCAGTTGTCGTAAGATGCATATAAATCGTTTATCCAGGATTTTAATTAACGTGCAAATGGACAATCGTCGAATTGTACGGGATCCATTCGTGTTTCGTAAGGACATGCGGATACAGGATGGATAAAATCTTCCAGTACTTCTACGTCATCGATTTCGGATAAGGAAGTTGTGGGTGACGTCATAGTTTCCGTGGTGAGTTTTTCATCTTTTTCATCGTCTATAAGAGGAGGGGGGAGAGGAGAAAACAAAATCATATCATCGTTTGTTTGTATTCGGTTGTTATCGTTCGAATAACCCTCAACATTGTACGGATTGCGTTTTCCTTTCCGCCTTTTTCTTCTTAACAATGAAAAATATCTTTTTCTCGAGGAAGTCGAAAACGTCATCATAACTTAGTCATAACACGATAACGAAAAAAAATTTTTCTTTTGTAAATTTTTGTGAAATTTTTAAATGACCTTCTTTTTGTCTTATTGTATTCAAAATTCGAGGAGAAATCGATGTATCGATCGATCGATCGATTCCGCGAGATGTAGGAAGAAAAAAATTTTCGAAGGTTTTTATTATAAAAGGGGGGCGGGGGTTTCCCACTTTTACCCCTCATATAAATTAATTAAACGTTTTATGTATATAATAAATGTCGAGTATCGATCGATAAATCGTTTTATTATCGTACCTCGTAATTAAATCGATAAATCGATCAAGGTCAATCATATCTTACCTGGAACGTTAGATGCACGATTCGGACTCGGCGTTCTGAATGCAATGCAAGTCGGTTTTATCTGACAGGGAGGTTTGTCGCAATTTTCTTGTCTTATTGAACAAAAATGTCCGACCGGACATTTCATTGCGGCACATCCGGTTTTACCGACTCCCGGTTTTCTTTTGCACGTCGGATAGGTACCACATTTATCGGTGTATCCCGTGCATTCGTCTCTTTGCATGACGCATTCTTCTCTCACGGTGCAAAGGATATCTTTGCACGTTCTTCCATATTCTTGAAACCGGAAATGGAAAAAAGAAAAATACGAAATTATAATATTATGTTTTAAATCGTCGCGAACTATCTAGAACAAGAACGTGAAACGGTAGATACCCATCGAATGAGAGTACCTGTTAAAACCTTTTAACGATTTAAAAATAAATCATTATTATTATTATTATTATTATTATTATTATTATTATTATTATTATTATTATTATTATTATTATTATTATTATTATTATTATTATTGTAAAATGGAAAAAAAGAAAAAAAATCTCGTTTTTATTTTATTCTATGGGGAAATTTTTTTTTTTTTTTTTCGTAATAAAAATTCTTCGTTTAAATTACGAAATCGATTCAACTTTTTTTTTTTTTTCGATAAATTTTTCGTTTTGCCCCCTCCCCCGAGCCACCCGAGCCCCCCGTACCCCTCTTTATTTCCTCGCGAGTTAATAATTTCTACTCAAAAACGACACGGCGTTAATAATGATAATAAATAAATAAATAAACGAAAGAAAATAAATAAATAAAAATAAAAGAGAGAAAATAATAATAATAATAATAATAATGGTAATGATAATAATAATAATAACTTACTGTTATAAGGACTGGCGTCTGATAAACACAGAACAGTTAAAATAACAAATAAAAATGCGAGTAACGACCTCATCTCGTCGGTAACGTTTTTAGCACTGATTAAATTGTCCTCACGGTGGTCGAGCCCCGCGAGGCCCCACCACCACCACCGCCGCCACCGCGACCGCGACCGCCATCATCATCTGCAAATGCGTATTTTAAACGCACTCTCGCGCACACATATTATTATTATTATTAAAAGAAAGATGTCTACGTTTCCACGTTTGAACTTGTTCTCGTAATCACCCATTTAAATTTATCATCATCATTATTATTATCATTATCATTATTTAAATCTAGTTTTACTATTTAAGAATGGAATGGAAAAAAAATAAAAATATTTGGTTTTGTTCAGGTTTTCGGTTATTATCATTATTATCATTATTATTATCATCATCGAATGAAAAAACATTCACGAATTGTTTTTTGCGTCCTTGATCGTTATTTTAAATATGCAGCGTTTTTTTTTTAAATTTGCGTAAATCCGCGTAAAAAAAAAAAAAAATTTGAACGGAACCGGAAATAATTGTTTTCGGGGTAACGTCGAAAAAAAAAATTTTTTAATTTAAAAAAAAAGGCGGGAAAATTCAAAACTTTTGTTTTTAAAATTTTCTCAATGAGAGAAGGCGGTGAAATTTTACAAAATGGAAAAAAATCGTTTTACGTTGGATTATTCGAAAAATTTCTTTTTATATTTAGAAATCAGTGCCGTAGGTAGACAATAACATCGAATAATTTTTAAAATCTTTTATAATTATGATCATTAATGAATGATCGTTAAAAAAAAAAAAAAAAAAACAATTAACGACCAATTAAGGGTGTATTTAATTTTAAAAAAAAAATGGCGCGAAAAATTTTCAAATTTAAACGAATTAAAAATTTAAAAAAAATTTTTTTTTAGAAAAAATTCGAAAATCGGTCGAAATGATGATAATTTCGTAATGGAATCAAAACGGTTGAGTTTAACCATAACACGATTGTTGATAACAGGAGACCGTTGCAAATTGATAAGAAAAATATAAATAAAAGAACAATAGAGAGAGAGAGAGAGAGAGAAAAGGTTATTTAACGGAATTATGATAGTAGAATAAATAAATAATAATGATGATAATAATGATGTTTTGACGTTTTTTTTTTTTTTGTTTTTATTCACAATTTAAAACATTTTTATGTGATTTAAACGTAAACGAAATAATGAAAACAAAATTAAAAGACGAAAATGTCGCAATTTGTTTATTCGGCTTCTTTTTATTTATTTATTTATTTTAACGTTATCGATAACGAAACATTCCAATTTATTTATTTTCATTTTAGAAAAAAACAAAAAAAATGGAAATATATATAGTTTTTTTTTTCCCTCCGGATTTCTCGAACTTTGACCTTTAATCCTTTTTTTATAACAATTTTCGATCGGATTTAAAAAAAAAAAAAAAATTCGACGCAAAATGATGATTGACATTATATAGTAGAACGGATATTGTTGCTCTCTCTCTCTCTCTCTCTCACTCTCTTTTTTCGAAAATTAGATCATAAAATTTGTGGTGAAATTTTGCGGTTTAACCGGATATGACTTACTGGAATCATGGAGGACGAACGTGTCATTAATAATGCAACAGGAATTATAAAAACCATAAATCGATTTCAGTTTTTTTAAATAAATAAATAAATTTATGTATTTTCTTTTTTGGCGCGAGTGTATATAAAACGATTAATAATAATAATAAATTTTTTGATTTCAGTGTCGGAATTTAGCTTTGACAAAACCCGGAAGTGGAACCAAATAAAGGACGCAATTAAGAAAAATCAATCCGACGCTAAATCCCAGGCATATGCTCAGGTTTAAATTTGGATCCGTTAACAATTGAAGGTACACGTCGTTGTCTCTCGCAAATCTTTCTCTTAAATATTCTTGTCCGCTGTTGAATCGGCAAAGCCACGTGTCGGCATCTCCGTGATGGGTTTTGTTACGACACGTGTGCTTTTCAGAAAATGGTAAATCCACGTGACCGCTCCAAAGGTATTCGTGTATGAGAAAAGAACCCAAATAACGGGTTTGAGTGCAGTACGTCAAATACGTCAACCATTCGGCGAGTCCGCTGTAGGCTCTGGAAGAACGAAATGAAAATTTTATGTGTAACGAGGTCCGCATTTTCCTTTTTTTTTTCGAAGGGGGGGGGGTTTAAAATTACTTCAAGTTTCCGCTTCCGAGTACCAACGTCAGTATCGTTATTGTGCAACTCGTGAGACCCGCAGTGAGTCGCGTTTGCACGACCAACATCACGACCATTGTTTGATGTTCGGCAAGTAAAACGGCTGACCAAAGGGCGCACGTGAGACGCATCCAATCGTTTTCGCTCGAATAATCCGACAACCTAAAATAAAAATAATCAATCGAACGAAGAAGAAAACGGAAGTTGAACAAACCCAAAAAAAAAGACTTACAGGTGAATAATTTTGGCGGATGCCAATGTGGATACAAAGGAAAAAGGAAGAGAATACACGGTGTAGACGATGTAAAACAATGACCCCCCGTACAAGCCTTCTTGTGATTCCTGATAATACCTCGTTCTGTGTTGATAAACTGAAATTACAAAAGAAATGGTGACGTCACGCACATAGTACCTCTCGCTTAGTTTCTTTTTGTTCCTGCTTTACTCACAAGTGTAAACAGTTGAAACAATGGATGTAAAATAAGCAGCCGCCATTACGTTGAACACGAATCCGTTTCTCGATAGAAACGTTCTCTGATAATTTCCCATGTTGAAATACAAACCGTACAAAAGTGAAAATATCAGCGGAAGAAATAAAAGTCTTAGGAAAACGTTTTTGAATCCGTCCGAGGATAAATTGAACGTCGTAGCTAAATTTCGCCTGAAACGAATAAATGATAATGATGATAATGCTGACAAATAAGAAGAATATGGAAAGAAGGAAATCTCACATGTAGAGAGTGGATGCGACTTGAAACGTTCCAGGACGTCCGAACGCGGATAAAGGAACTTTATGTTGATTTCCAGCCATCAAAGGATCAACGGCTTCGCTTTGACTCGCTGGTACCGCTTTTCTAAATGGTCCACCTTCGACTTTGAATTTTTCAACGAGGGCTGCTATTTGATGATTTGATTCTATGAACCTTTCGCGTGATCTTCTGTCCACCGTCGACAAGCACACTGAAAAATGAAGGCAGGAGGATGACAATAAACCTTTTCTGCTTTCTACCTCCGAAATCTTTTTTTTTTTTTTTGTAACGGAAATGCTTACGATAGTACATGAGTGGATTTTCAAGTTCCGGACAGGGAAATCCGATTCCGCGAAAATATTCAAGCATGAATTGTGTTGCACCCGTGTAAACGACGTCACCCAGGCAAAGATAAGTCACTCGATCCAAAAAAGGGAAAACGTCAGACCTTGAATAATCATCATCATCATCATTATCTATTAAGGTACTCATCAAATTTAAAATTTTTGGCTTAATTAGGAATACCTTGGTTTTTCCATCGTCAATATGATGGCCCTGTTGTATTTTTTAGCGTGATTGGATAGTATGGATACGACTAGGTACGTGTTCAGAGGATCCAAATCCCACGTAGGCTCGTCCAAAAGTAACAAAACGGGATCTCTCATGAGTTGAACTCCAATCATGAGCCTCCTGTACTCCGAATTTGAAAGTCCATCAACTTTTCTGTTCGCGACTTGAGTCAATGCCAAATCGGCGAGAACCTGACGAACTCTCGACCTTTTCATGTATTGGGTCACCTAAGGGGGGGCAAACAATTTTACGTGAAATAATTTATCCAGGTATCGTAATTAATTATAAATCACGTGTGGGTGTGTGTGATTTTGCGTAGGTTTAATACCTTAGAACCGATGGTCAAGTTGCTAGCAAAATGCAACGTTTGCATGACCGTCAAAGATGGTATGAGGTCGCATTTGTGTGTGACGTAACCGCAATTGTTTTGAAATAGTGCGGCACTCATGGGTGCTCCATTTAAAAGTATTTCTCCCCTTGTGGGCCCCCTCGTTCTCCTGGAAATGACTTCCAACAGGGCACGTTTTCCACTTCCTAAAAAATTTAAAACGGGAAAATTATTTTAAATAATGGAAACGGCAGGAAAATTCCCTGTTCATTTTTTTTTTGAGTATTTTCGTGCCATTAACGTCGATTGAAGTGTCAGCAACGAAAACATTGTTACACATGTAATTTTGTTTTTATTTTAAATCATTAATTATTATTTTTTGCTGCCGTTTGCGTTTTTTTTTTTTTTTCAATTCGTGTTCGATTGTCCTGGTGACACGGTGTTCTACTTACAAACCATCATTGTTCGCAAGCCTTTTTCTTTCATTATTATTATTTTTTTTTTTTCATTGCTTCGTTAATATCTGTATAACAATTCATTATTATTATTATTTTTTATGCATTGTACAATTTTAATCTGGAAAATTGGAGAAGAAAAGAAAATGACAAGCGTTGCGATTGAGATTGCGTTGGTTGCATTGTTTATTGTACAAATTGTGCATGGAAAAACATTTTTTTTCTTTGATGAATGGTTTGAAAAAGAAATAGAAAAAGAGAAAGATAGAGATAGATAGAAATATATAGAGAGAGAGAGAGAGAAAGATGGAGATAGAGAGGCAGAGAGAGATAGGGAGAGACAGATAGGAGGGATGGAGAGATGAAGATAGATATAAAGATGAAGATAGATATAGAGATGAAGAAATAGACAAAGAGGGAGGAATGGAGAGATAGACGAAGATAGACAATGAGAGATGGAGAGATAGACGGAGGTAGACAGAGAGAGAGGGAGAGATAGTTGGAGATAGATAAAGGGAGAGAGAGAGAGACATGGGGAGATAGACGGAGATAGACAGAGAGGGAGGGAGGGAGAGATAGACGAAGAGGGAGGAATGGAGAGATAGACGAAGATAGACAAAGAGAGAAGGAGAGATAGATGGAGGTAGAAAGAGAGAGGGAGAGGCAGTTGGAGATAGATAAAGGGAGAGAGAGAGACATGGGGAGATAGACGAAGATAGACACAGAGAGAGAGAGATAGATGGAGATAGACAGAGACCGAGAGGGTGGAATAGAGAAATGAAGATAAAGAGAAATAAAGATGAACGGATAGACGGAGATAGACAGAGAGATAGATAGAAATAGAAAGAAAGAGAGAAAGAGGAAGAGATAGAAAATGTGCTTGTACGCGTTTTTGAACCGACTGCTTGACGAAATCACTAATGAATTACTCTAATAGATTTCAAGGACAAAATTTGCTGACAAAGTTTCAAAAAGAGTCTTTTTTTTTGAGGGGGGGGGAATACAGCGTGGGCTATAACACAAAAATTTTTTTTCTGTCGGTTTTCTCTCTCTCTCTTCTCTCTATCATTCTCTTCCCTTCCGTCTGCTTGTGTTATTTTACATGTAAATTAACGGATAATACCTTTTGAACCCAAAACTGCCAAAACTTCTCCACTGTGTACTTCTAAAGAAACATCTTTCAATATTAATCCAGTTTTAACATTGTCCATTAATTTTTGAAAACATGTTCCCTGTTCGACCTGAAACGATTATTATGAATTAGCAAATAAGTATATTTAATACCTTAATTAAAAAAGAAAAATGAAAAGCAGACGACGTGTGTTTAGACTATTAGTAATTACAAAAAAATTTTTATCAGTAACAATAATAATAATAATAAGAACAACATTAAAATACGTTATGTTTACAAAACAAAACTCAAAATCTAATCTTTTGAAATTCTTATGAAAAATTGTAAAAAAAAAAAAAAAAAACAAAATGTCGGACGGGTAGGGAAAAAATATAACCGTCAACTCAAACGATTTATGATTAAATTTCTTAATAAACAAACTTGTCATTTTGCTATTATTATTATTATTTTAAATATTAATAAAAATAAAATTTACTTCTCCGGTGTGAAATACATTTGACAATTCCAATACGTAAACATTACTTAACATTTTTATTAAAAAAAAAAAAAAAAACTTTAAATACAAAAAAATAAAAATAAATAAAAAATTTAGTCCATTCTTTCCTACGTTGTGAGTGTCGACTGGTTGAAAAATTAAAAAAAAAAGATGGCGGACGACGAGTGTACCTAAGTACTCTCTCTCTCTCTCTTTCAGGTATCCCACAACAAGGTGTGCATTTGCGAAACATAAATTCGAATTGAATTCCAGGTAAAAATGGCATAACGAACCTGACTGGACACGAATTTAAAAATCCTTTTTACTCGTACCTCCTCCTCCTCATAATAAAACGCGAAAAACTATTTTTTAAATATATCGAATCGTAAATTGATACGTCGAGACCGTTAAAAACTAACGGTCGCCATATTTTTTTTCCCCTCCGCTTTTCGTTATGCCTTCGAGCGATGAACGACGAACGGGGGGTAGAGGTGAAGTGGGGGAGTAGGGGAAGGAGGAGGGGGAGAAGGTAGTTTACATGAGTGCGTGCGAGTGAGCGAATGAAGTGGGGGGGAGGGAAATGAAAATTATTATTATTATTTTTCAAACGCCGGTAAAGCGTGTGTTTAAAATTTTCAATTTGAATTTGTTATAATATTTTACGCACACACAATCTTCGTTTTAAATCATTGAGTTTTGGACAAACGACAGCAAAATTTTATAGTATTCGATAAACGACAGCAAAAACAACCGAAAAAAAAAAATTTTTTTGTTTTACAAAATACTTTCTCGTTGTATACCCTATTGCTCTAGAGCAAATTAAAACTCGTTTTGAATTTACGGTACATGATCAAATGCTGCCAACCGTAGAATTTATATTTTCTCTCGGAATTCGTCATAATAATAATAATAATAGTAGTAATTCATTATTATTATCATCACAGTTTCGGAATTTTTTTTTTTTTTATAATATAATTTCCTGCATCCAGAAAGAAAAATATTTCCATTCTTTTCGACTTCCTTTTTTTTTACGTAAAAATTTCAAGGATTTAATTATGAATTTTCAGGTTCTTCTCCCCTCTCTTCCTTTCCCTCCCCTTTCCCTTCCTCTCCACTACCCTCTCTTCATTCTACCCTACTCATTTTTTTTACAATTTTAAAACTACGAAATGCATAAAAAAAAATAAACAAAAGTTAGGATAAAAAATAAATTAAAAAAAAAAAAAAATTTCAGGTACGAAAAATATCACGTAAGCTAAACATAACCACTAAAGAAAAACATTAATAATAATAATAATACATATGTATGTTAAGAATTGTAGGAATTCAATTACCCAAAAAAAAAAAAAAAAACCTGAACGTAAACGACTTTTGTTGTTGTTGTTGTTGTTATATTGTGAAACACATTCATTTCATCCACAACCTCACGATCTTTCATTTACGTGTAACACACTTAAATATTCAAAAGTTGGCAACAATAAAAAAAAAAAAAAAATTCAGGCTGTCAACGTATATACCACCACAATCGTAACCGAGTTTATTTACTTCGCAAACGGAATCGTAGGTTCGTGTTATTTATTATTATAGTAGTGTACCTTAAAAAATTTTTTTTTTTTTCTTTTTTTTGTTTGTGTTTTCGTTATGTTGTCGTTTTTGATGTTGTCGTTACTGCTGCTGCTGCTGTCGTCGTAGTTTGTGATGAAGTGAATTTTCTTTCTTTTTTTTTTTTACCCCCCATTTGGGATTTCTTTTTGGATGGAAATGGATGGAAACAACTTACAAGTGAGTGTTTTATTTATTTATTATTATTTTTTTTATGTTTATCGGTTTTATTATTATTATTATTAGTTTTTAAACAAACGAACGGATTCGTTTTTACATTTTTCTCGAACGTGTTATAATAATAATAATAATAATAAGGATGCCGTCGTTTATTGTATAAAATTCGTAGGCGGTTGTATGTCGAACCTACTCGTATTATAAACGTGTTTAATTTATTATTATTATTATTATTATTATGACTATTATTAATATTATTATGATTCAATCGTTAGTTACTCATTTTCTATGCGTTTCCTATGAATGCGTAAAAAGTGCGTGTGGGTTTGACTCTTCTCTACTAAAAGGAAAAATTTTCCTTAATTATTATGAATTATTCTTAAATTCTTCTTCCACTTCTTTATTTTAAGTTTGTCTGTTGTTATTATTATTATCATTATTATTATTTAATTACGTGTGTGCCGGTTGTGATGGTTTCGTATTAATCGTTTGATGGAAAAGGTTTGTTGGTTTGTTTGTTTGTTTGTTTTTCGCGAAGGGAAAAAGGTATCGGTGAATGATGTCGTGTCAGTAGAATTTTTTAAATTTATTTATTTCGATCATTTTCACGACGACTCAAATACGTCGTTAATTATTATTATGTACGAACGAGGGGAGATTAAAAGAAAAAAAAAAAAAACAGGTTTTTCAATCAGGTGCGGTATGATGATGATGATGATAAATTTGTTTCGACGAATGTTTTTATTCCCGGGTAGGGGTGGTGGTGGTGGTGGGAGAGGAAACGGGATGAAATGTTTTATTTGAAATTTAATTTAACTACCGGAAGGTTTTCGAAAATTAAAGTCCCAAACGTACCTAACGGAATGTAAAAAATGACAAAGACTTAACCTTTGACATTACTGTTATTATTGTTATTATTATTATTATCGTGTAATGAATCGATGGAAAAAACAGGAGGAGGAGGGGGAAAAAAAATAATAAAAAAATTCTCCGAACTAATTTATTTAAATGGCGGATGTCGTTTAAGTAATAACAATAATAATAATAATAATACTTGGCGTACCTGATTTTTTTTTTAAAATGTCTTCATTAGCCGTAATTAAAAGGGAAAAAAATTTTTTTCTCTTTTTTACCAAAGTTAAATTCGTGTCATCGAACTCGTAGGTTTAATAAATTTTCAACGTTCGAAATTCGGCGTTTTTTTTTTTTCAAATGATGGCAACACGTTTAAATTTCGTTATACGTTGATTTAAAAAATAAGAGAGAGAATAAAAATGAATTTTTTTCGTTTTTCTCTCTCTTTGTCTCTCTCATCCATTCTCTCTCAAATAACAAATCTTATAAACTATTGAAAAAAAAAAAATATACGAGTTAAGAATATAAAAAGCGTGAGAAAAAAATAATTCTTTTGACACGACAAAAGTTGTTTTTAATATGGAAAAAAAATCATTTCGTCGATTGACAGAACAACTAAAAAAAATTCTTTTCGTGGGTGTGAAAAAAAAACGTTACGTCACGTGACAACAAATTTAAAATATAAATTTTTTTCTAAATTAATTAATTTAAATTCGTAATCGTTATTTAATTATCGCCAATTATTATCGATACGGAAAAAAATATACGACGTTTCCCGCCATTTTGTTTTTTGTTTTATTGTGCAAAGGTTGAGCTTATCGAACATTAAATGAAAAAAAATGGCGGCGGAGGGAAAAATGTCGCGAGATTAAAAAGAGGGAAAAAAAATTAGCGTGTGAGGTTAAGAGAGAGAGAGAGAGAGAGAAAACAGGAAAAGGAAGAACCCGACACGTTTTCATTCGACGTGATTAAAATAAAAAAAATAGAGAGAGAAAGAGAAAGAGAGAGAGAGAGAGAGAGAGAAAAGGGTTAATAATATTAAATGATATTTTATCAGATTTGTCAGGTTAGTGATCCAAGATGGCCATCGCCCGAGACTTTTAAACTCTACACACACACACAAACACCACAATTTAAAAATCTTGTTAACCGAAGCATGAATTCGAAAAATAAATTTTTTTTCATCAGGTACGCATCAGAGTATGAACACGTCGTACCTTTACCTTTTTAAAAAAATTTCGGATAAAAAAATTAATTCTATTTACACGACGTTACGAATTCGATTTTTAAAAAAATTGTCGTCGTCATTTGTTTCCATCGTAATCCCCCCTCAAAAAAAAGTGGAAACAATAAATTTTTAAAAATGTCTCTCTCTCTCTCTCTCTGAATTCTTCTACCACGTGGAATTTAATTCATTCTAAAATGAAAACAATCAATAGTTAATAATAATAATAATATTTAAAATATTTAAAGAAAAATGTCGAAATGAGGTCAAAATGCCTCCTTTTATCTTTTTTTTTCCTCCTTTCCCGTTTTTTTTTTTTTTTTTGTTTATTGTTTAATCTGGTTCTTATGGTTTTTTAAAAAATCTTCTTTCGTACCTGACTCGCATTTTATTATTATTATTATTATTATGATCTTACTGTTACTTTAAGAGCGAAAAAAAAAACAAGTTTCGTTTCAGGTTCGGTAATGATAAACTTGATTTTTTTTGGTTTTCGATTTCTCCCCTCCCCCTATCTCTTTCTACCCTCCTATAGTGCTGCTCCCTCTTTTCTCACGAATACGTTCATTCAAATGAAAATAGAATTTTTCCGGGAATATTGTGGGAAAAAAAAAATGTAAGAAAGAAAACAGTTTCCCTTGACATAAACCTGAATTTTTTTATCTCTCTCTCTCTCTTACTCAACAACACATTTAAGAATGAATGATCGTTCGAGTGTGAAAAAAAAAAATTTATTCCAGGTATATTTTAAAAAGGTAGTCAGCTCTTCCATCGATTTTGTTTTTTTTTTCGAAAGGTAAAAGGAAAAAAAAATGAATTTCAGGTACGACGTTCGATTGAATGAATAAAGCCTGTTTTTACTTTGGCCTTAATTTCATTCGTGAATTGTTTATATGTTCTTTCCTCACTTATGATATTCGTTTCCGTTATTATTATTATCATTTTTCCTTATTTTTTTCCCCGTACCTGTTTTTTTTTCACACCGCCTTTCATTAATTTTTCCCGAACGGTTTTGTTTTAATTGAATTTTAAAATCGAACGCATGTTTATTCGAGAATAAATGAAATGATTTTTCCACGAAAATTTTTTATAAAATTTTCGTGTTTTTCTTTTATGTTTGTACACCGAAGTAATGTGTTGTGGTTGTTGTTGTTGTAGAAAAACAAAGAAAACTCGTCAAACCGTAAATATAAAATTATTACGTGCACGTTAATAAATTTTTATTACGAAATTACGTATAAGAACGAACTCCTTAAAGAATTATTTAATTGTGTTTTTATTATGTGGGAGTAGGAAAATGTGATGAAAATTTCGAGTTCGATTCGAGAATTCGATTTATCGAACGAGATATCGCTGTTGTCTCGATTGGGATTTTTTCGTCGTTCGAATGAAGAGAAAATATGAGTTTTTACATTTTTTTTCTCCTCCTCCCCCGCAATATTGAGATTTTAGTATGACGTGGCAGTAGAAGGGAGGATTTGAAATTATTTCCGGTTACCGGAAACTGTTGGAAAAGTTAAATTTATTTATTTATTTATTTGTTATCCGTAAAATGTTGAAAACTGTTTTAGAAAAAACGGATAAAATAAATTTATTGTTATAAATCTCACGTTTTTCGCCTACGGTACGAATAATAGTTATTATTATTATTATTACTATTTTTACTATTATTATGCAACGACGATTAATTTTAAAAAGCAAAACAAAATGGCGGAAAATTTAATAACGCGAGATTATTTATTTTTTTTGAAGCCCTTAATTTTTTGAAAGTTACACCACTTATCGAATTAACTTTTTTTTCTTTTTTTTTTTAAGTAAAAAAAAAATTATGGGTCGACGTTTCAACGATCACATGTTTAATAATTAGAAACCATTTCCGGTATTTCAAACGCGTGGGCGGTTTCATTTCCTTTCCTTTTATTTTTTGAAATGAACACTAAAAAAATGATGAGGGTTTTTTTATTTTTCATTAAAAATTTATTAGTAGTTTTATTTATTTATTTATTTTTGCTAAAAAGGAAAACTAAGACGTGGCATGAGTATGTGAATTTTTTCCCTCCTTTTTTTCTTTTTGTTTTCATTAACGAAAAAAAAATGCGATTGTTATTTATTTATTATTTGAATGAAATCGGATTATTTAATTAATTTTTCCTACTTATTGTCTCACGATGAATCGAATACCAAAAAAAAAAAATTCTGTTTCCACGTGAATTTAAAAAAAAAAAAAAAAATGGAAACGAGATTTTTTTTTTTGTAAATAATAAAAATCGGTTATTGTGTTGATTTAGTGAAAGTTTTAATTTTTTTTTTTTTGTCAATAATGAATGAAACGGATAACAAAAAAAAAAAATTTTTTTTTGTATTAAATTTGATTTTTATACAATTCCTTTCATTATTCGTTTTAAATTAGTGCCACGATTTTAATTCGATCGTCATTAACGTAAAATTAAATTTTTTTTTTTTTTTTTTTTCATATGTTCGAATGCCTAAGGTTAAAAAAAAAATTTGCTTTTAATTTACTTTCTAATCGTTTTTTTTTTCATTTCTTAGAAAATGATATTAATAAAAAAAAATATATTTTTTTCTAGCGACACGACAAAAAAAAAACCTTCTACCACTTTCGCCCCTTTCAGTAATAATTTTCTTTTTCCCGTTTCGTAAAAGTGTAATGAAAATTTTTGTTATTCGGTGGTGGCGCGCTCACGCGTTGTAATTATCATTTAAATTATTTTATTACTCTATGACTTTAAAAAAAATTTTTTTTAATTTTTCTTTTCACCCCGCCTTCTCTGTCGTTTACGAATGATTTAATTTAAAAATGACTCGTTCGCCGTTGTTAAGATATACGTAATGTGGTTCAATTAAAAATAAATTTGAAAAAAATTTTTTTTTTTTAAATGAAATTATTTTGAAAAACGTTTCGAATCGACGATTGTGCAGACAATAACCAAAATAAATAAAATAAAATATTTTCGATCTTTATTATTATTATTATTTTTACATTTGGACGCCATTTTGTTTAAAAACTAATCTGCATGTAATTTACTTTAAAAAAAAAAAATAAATTTAAATAATGGTTGGTAAAAAATTAAAAGCCGTAGAAAAAATCATTTTGGGTAATTAGTTTTAAAAAAAAAAGAAAAATTAACGTGGAAGAAGAAAAACGTGATAAGGATGATTGTTTCGTTTAGTTTTTTCTTTAGTTAATTTCGCAAACGTAATTTATTTAAACGATATTTAAAAATAAATAAATGACGTGACGTAACGACAAAGAAAATTATATATTATTTTAAAATGATGATGACGTCATTTATGTTATTTATTTATTTATTTAAATTATTAAATCATTTATAAACAAAATTGAAAAAAATATTAATCGACCGTAGAAGTACAAATCATACATATTTAAACGATTAGTAAATGTTTACTGCCAACCTTTGCAAAAAAAAAAAAAAATTTTTTTATATAAGGAATCTCATTTTTTGCGATTGTTTAACAAAAAAAAGAAAAGGGGGGGGGCGACCAAATTAAGATTTCCGGTTAGTCAACAACAAAAACCGGAAATACTTTAAACTATTACAAAATTACCTTCTAATGCCACTGAAATTTTGATAATATTTTGTCGTTATGACTCACGTCATGTGCGGCCATTTTTCTTTTTTTTTGTCATTTTAATTGCAATCGAAGGTTTTAAATTAAACGCGACGACGACGACGACGACGACGACGGTTTCCTTTCCTTTGTTTACATTCCATTACGAAAATTTTGTTGAAAGTTTGTCGTCGCGACAACATTTTGTACAAACAAACAACAAACGAATTTTTTGAATTTTTTTTTTTTGCGTTTAAAAATTTTTTTTCCACGTACGTACTGGCTGATATTAATTAAAAAATTTTCTTCGCTTTTTTTTTTAATTTACGAAACGTGATCGCAGATTATTATAAATTTATTATTATTATTATTTTTTTTTTTTAAGGTATAAAAATTTTGGTGTCGAACCTACTACTACTGCTGCTGCAAATCCAAAAAAGGCGACACACACAAAAAGAAGAAATACCATAAAGGATTTTTTTTCCAAATTCGTCGACAAATAATGATAACCTTAATGATAAATATAAATATTTGTCGCGTCCGTCATTTTTCCAAAAAGGAAAAAATATTTTATTGAAAAAGGAAAAAAGAAAAAAAAAATTTTTTTAAGGTACGTTTCTTTTTTATTATTATTATTATTACTATTAGTGCCCGTATGAGGAGTGAGGCAAAACGGATATGGAAACGAATGATATGAGGAAATTGTTTGTTTTCACTTTTTCGTTTGTTTTGAATTTTTGCTTTCAAAAATTTCGTTTCTGTTGTTGTTTGTTGTTGTTGTTCTTGTTGTGGTTTTTGTTGATGTTGTTGACACGTCAAATGCCGCAGGTATGAAAGGAGAAAGAAAAAAAAAGGAGAAAGTTTAAAAAAAAAAAAAAAACACCGCGACGTTTACACGACTATAATGATTATTGACCGTCATTAATAATAATTAGGATTGATTGATTGATTGAATGGATGAATGAATGAATGACGAAGGAAACAATAATAATAATAATAATAAATTGATTTCCAAGTGTTCGATTAATTTTTTTCTTCTTTCCAAAATGTAAAACGGGTACGCAACGGATCAAACTATTCGAAATTACTATTATTATTATTATCATTATTATTATTATTATTTAATTTATTTTTTTCTTCGTCGTCGTCATCATCACCATTGATGTTGATGATGATGATAATGATGATACTTAGTTTTCTTGATGAATCGACTCGTAATGATGGCATACCAGTTTTTTTTTTGCAAATTGTAATCAGGTATAATTAACAGGTATATAGTAATGATTAAGTTAATCGATAAACAAATTAAAAATGTCGTTATTATAAATGTGCTATTAAGGAAATGTTTATGAAGTTACGGTACTGATTTCGGAAAAGGAATGAGATGAATCGTCGAAAAATATATATATACGGAAAATGGGTCGAATTAAAAAACAAACAAACGGGTAAAACGAATTTATTCGTACCTGAAAATGTCGACGACGACGTATGCGATAAAAACGTTGCCCACCCCCCCCCCCATTTCTCCCTCGTGTTTTCGACACGAACTGAAATTCGATTCGTTTTTAATGTTTAGAAAAATTTTACACATGACGGAAATTTTCCCTACGCCCAAATTTAACCTTCATGATCTTCATAGGTCAAGTACCTGAGGTGATGTTTACGGGTATTAAAAGCTCGATATTTTACTCAACATAGACAACCGTAAAGATGATGATAATAATAATTATGAATAGCGAAACGTTCGTGATTTTTACGACAGAAAAATTATGTTTTTCCATTTCCGGTCATATATCGAATTTCTTTCTCCATTTTTTTTTTTTTTGTAAATTTAAATTAACCTTTATTTAAAAAAAACCCTTTTACTTTTTTTCTCAAGGTGTTACTAATATTTCTCACGCTAAACAAGAGCAAATAATAATAATAAAAAATTATAAATTTTTATTACGGGTTTTTGGAAAGTTGGTAAAACTGACGATAACGTGAGAGAGAGAGAGAGAGAAAGAAAAAAAATTTTTTTTTGAATTAATTTTCAATCAAAAAAACAATTCGAAAGAGAAACGTCGAGAGGCGTTCGAAACAAACGCCGAATAAAAAAAAAGTGGCAGCAGACGTTAAAAAAAAGTGGCAGCAGACGTTAAAAAAAAGTGGCAACAGACGTTAAAAAACAGTGGCAGCAGACGTTTAAAACAAAAGAAATGTTTTTGTTCGATTTCATTCGCAAATTAATTTATTTAATTACAACAATCATTTTCGTTATTTCCAAGGGAGAGAAAGAAAACAAAATGGCTGCCGGGTTAATAACGATGATGATGATGATAATAATAATTAATTAAAAAAATATATATATACAGTTAAGTCGTTAAAAAAAAATAATAATAATAATAAGTAAAGAAAGAAAGTTTTTGTATGACAAACAACAAACACCTGCGTTTGCCGCCGGATGTCAGACTTATTATTATTATTATTATTATTATTATCATCGGGTATCGAATAAATTATTTTCGAAATAAAAGAGAGAAAGGATTCTTACTATCTCTCTCTCTCTCTCTCTCACTCTCTCTCTGTCGGCGGTTTTATTAAGGGATACCTGAATTTTTAACGCCCTTGTTCGTTTGTTTAAAAAAATTCGTTGAGACATTCCAGAATGAATGTTGAATTAATTGAATTAATAATTTCCAAAACGCGACAAAAGCATACCTGACTGACTATCTCAGGTATGCTGATACCGTTATCATTAGTATTAACATAAATTTATCGAGGCCGGTGGTAAGACAACATTCGTACCTTAAAAAAAAAATTGTTGTTGTTGTTTGAAGGATAAACAAAGTAGGTATACGAAAGAATGTGTTGAAATTATTTTGCAAGTCACCTGACTCCTTCATTAATTTCTTTTTGCGTTTCGAATTTCTTTCGATAATCGATAATCGATAATCGAGATTTTTTTTTCTTCGATTTGTTAATATTTATTTATTGATGATGACGAGAAAGTTTCATAGAGTAAATAACACCGATGTTTTAAACACAAAGTCGTCGGATGTTTCGTTTGAATTTATGGATTATGAATGAATGATTGATTGATTGATTGATTCATACCATTTTAATGAATTCGGTAAAAATTGTTTTTAAAAAAATGTCATAGAGTAACAAAAAAAAATCGTTATTCGTCGAAAGAGAAACAAATGTGTTGATTTTTTCGTAACTTAAAAATTTTGAAATTTTTTTTGGTCTTCTGCTTCTTAATTTCCGATTATTGAATTATTTATTTATTTATTTATTGCGATGTAAAATTGAGTTAGAGTGGAGTGCGCGTGCGCGTGCGTGTCAGGTATGATAATCAGGTACGATGATTGCGCATCTTCTCTCGTTAATTTTATTTAATATTTATCCGCAAATATTCTTTGATTGAAAAAAAAAAATATTTGCGTATCTCCATTCTGTAACGGTACCTTCATACTTTAAGACTTAAAATTATTGATGATGATAATAATGATAATGATAATGATGATGAAAAAAACGGCAGAAAATTGAAAGTTTTTTTAAAAGAAAATGATTTATTGTCATTATTCCTGGGGGGCTTTAAGGAGAATGCAAATGTTTATAAAATCACTTAAACTGTCAGAGAATCAAGAAAGGAGGAGGAGGAGGACGCGGGGTCAAATGTCACGTAAAAAAATTTTTTTTTTTTGCATTTTTTGAATTCGTAAATGTGACCGTTAAAAAAACATGAAGAAGGAGTGAACGAACGGAGTCCTGTCCCGACTTTAATGAATGCCTAATTTTTTTTTTTTTGGAATGCATACTCTGGATATTTTAACATTAAAATTTTTCTTTTCTATCTCTCTCTCTCTCTCTCTCCATCTCTCTCTCTCGTGCGCTCACCTAATGATTCAGTCATGTCGACGTCAAAACATAATCTCGTTGCTAACGAATGGGAAATGTCAACGATCGAAAGAAAATATTCCGTTCCTCCTGGAGGTGGTTCTCAATCACCTGGAACTCCACCTCACCCGCAACAGGAATTACAACCGGCGAGAGGAGAAAGAGGTTCGACTTCTGAAGACCTTCACGCATGGTCGATATACAGGTCAGAAAAAATTTTTTCATTTTATTTAGTTGTTGATGCCACGTTTTATTTTATTGTCGCTCCGGGAGTTTAGCAAATTATTTTTTCTTCCAGGCAAAATTTAAATTCGGATTTTACAGATTCCGCATTGGGTTCCAGCGAGAAAAGTCCGTTACCTTATGGTAATTTTCAATTAAGAGAATCAACGGTTCAAAGCATATTAAATCATCCACGTTATGGACCCAAGTGAGTTTTTTTCTTTTTTTTAAAATTTTCTCCAGGGTTTTTGGAAAAAATTTATGTTTTTATATGCGTTCAGATCCGCATTGAGTTCTAACATGTACACGTACCTTAAATTTGGTTTACCACGAGTTTTTCCACCGTCAAGAGGTTTAAGAGATGGTTCGAGCGGTTATAATTCAAGTGATGATGGATCACCGGGTCCGATGAAAGGTGGCGGTGGTCATCATAGAGGACCCATAAGAACAAGAAGTGAAATGGATATAAGAAATTTTCACATGAATTCATCATATTCAAGGGTGAATAATTTTCTTTTTTCTCGTTTAATTTGAACGTTTTTTCAATTTCAATATAAAAAAAATTTAATAATTTCCACAGCCTTCTCCTAGTCGTAACAATCGTATGTCGAACAGTGAAGCCAACCTTTTGTCATCTAGTAGTTATTACACTCACGATCCACCGCCGAGAAGTAGAAGATCGGTGGCGGGTATGGAAAAAACTTCTTACAGGCCTCCAGAATCGAGAACGAACGAACATAGAAAAAGTTTTCACGACTTAAGAAGTGCCGCCATGATGGAATCATTTTTTCACGGGTAGAAAATTTATTTATTAACACGACTCTATTGTTAATTTACACCGAATTTTTATGTATGTTGTTGTTGTTGACAGGAGGCCATTAATGGAACAACGAAGAGCATCAAAAGCCGGATCACACATTTCTTTAAACTACAGGAAAATGCATCCGAATTCTTCGGTCGTGCCTGAATTTATAGGAAGGCCACATTCCGCCATGGGACACGTAAATCCAGGAATGTATTACGGAGAAGGAATTCGAGGTGGTAGCGGAATCGGTGTCGTTGGTGGTGGCGGCGGTGGAGGTGGTGGTATCGGTGGAAACGAAACGCCATCGGGAATATTAGTGGAAAATGAAGGACCCCTACAATATCCACATTTTCAAGTGAAAAACGTTGACGTTGAATCTAAAAAAGAAAAGGGACGTTATTTGATACAGGGAGTTTCACTCGAAGCTCGAGGAGGTGAATTATTATCAGTTATGAGCACTCAAACCGCGGAAGGAACTTTATTACTTTCTGCTCTTTCCGGTGAAACGACGACAAAATATGGTAAAGTTAGCGGTGAATTCATATTAAATGGTAACCTAGTTGAAAGGAAAGAATTAAAAAGACGTTCCGCGTTTGTTAAAACCGATTGCGATTGGGATTCGGATTTAACAGTTAAACAAACTTTGTACTTCCAATACAGGCTGAGGAGGGTCAAGCATAGGTTTGCGAAGTTACCCTTAGACGATAAGGTAATTATGACCTTTGACTTTTCATTTTTTTGTTGACCTTTAACAAAAAAAAAACTCACATTTTTTTTTGTTTTTTGTTAATTCAGATTTCCAGTTTAATTGAAGATTTAGGTTTAGATCAGGTTTCCGGTACAAAATTATCCGGTTTGACAAAATCGGAATTGAGACGGTTAAGTGTTGCCATTTATCTTCTGCTAGATGTCGACATATTGTTTTTGGATCAGCCAACCAAAGGAATGGATATTTTCGATACTTTTTTTTTAATCGAATATTTACGACAATGGTCATTAAATACAGGAATGCCTGGTGAGTAACAAACAAAAAAAAAGTTTATACGGAAATGACGTAGATGAAAATTTATATTATTATTATTATTATTATTATTATTATTATTATTATTATTATTATTTAAAATCAGAATTGACCGGAAGAGTCGTTATATTAACGCTACAACCTCCGACATATGAAATTTTAACAATGATCTCAAGGGTACTCATTATATCCAACGGTCACGTCATGTATTCGGGAATGACGTCACTTCTGTTGCCTTATTTTACAAGCGTCGAGTATCCTTGTCCGCCTTTTAAAAATCCATCGGATTATTACCGTAAGTTTTTGACGTCATCATCATCATCATCATGACAATCCCTGTTGTTTGATGGAATTTCGATTGCGAGCGTTCGTGCGTGCACATACAGATAATGTATCAACTTTTTTTGTTTTCAGTCGATTTGGTGACGCTTGATGATCTTTCGGCGGAAGCCATGCTCGAATCGTCACAAAGGATGGCGCAATTGGGTGAATTACACAGGAGGCGACAACAACCGCTTTCCGACCCCGGACCACCTGCGCATTTCCCACCCGAACTCGTTCATTCTAATTTTTTTACTCAGGCCATAACGTTGTTTTTGTGAGTTTCTTTTCTTCTTTTTTCTTCTCTCTTTCGTCTGTCTTTGTGTCTCTCCCCCTGTCTCTCTCGCGTCTGTATTTCTGTCTCTTTCTCTCGCCCATCTTTCTCATCTTCTTCCGTCTGTCTCTCTCGTCTGCCTTTCTGTCTCTCTCTCTCGTCTGCCTTTCTGTCTCTCTCTCTCTCGTTTCTGTCTCTCCTCCCTCTTTTCGTCTGTCTCATTCGTCTGTCTTTCTGTATCTCTCGTCTGTCTTTCTGTCTCTCCCCCTCTCTCTCTCTCTCGTCTCTCACTCTGTCCTCTCTCTTTCGTCTCTCTCTCTCTCTCTCGTTTCTGTCTCTCCTCTCTCTTTTCGTCTGTCTTTGTGTTTCTCCTCTCTTTCTCTCTCTCTCGTCTCTCTTTCGTCTGTCTCTCTCGTCTGTCTTTCTGTCTCTCACTTTCTTTCGTCTGTCTCTTTCGTCTGTCTTTCTGTCTCTCTTTCGTCTGTCTCTCTCGTCTGTCTTTCTGTCTCTCACTTTCTTTCGTCTGTCTCTTTCGTCTGTCTTTCTGTCTCTCTCTCTCTCTCTCTCTCTCTCTCTCTCTCGTCTCTCTTTCGTCTGTCTCTCTCGTCTGTCTTTCTGTCTCTCACATTCTTTCGTCTGTCTCTTTCGTCTGTCTCTCTCGTCTGTCTTTCTGTCTCTCACTTTCTTTCGTCTGTCTCTTTCGTCTGTCTTTCTGTCTCTCTTTCGTCTGTCTCTCTCTCTCTCTCTCTCGTCTCTCTCGTCTCTCACTCTCTCGTCTCTCTGGTCTGTCTCTCTCTCTCTCTTTCGTCTGTCTTTGTGTTTCTCCTCTCTTTCTCTCTCTCCTCTCTCTTTCGTCTGTCCCTCTCTCTCTCTCGTCTCTTTCTCTCTCCTCTCTCTTTCGTCTGTCTCTCTCGTCTGTTTTTCTGTCTCTCTCTCGATCGCCCACCTTTCTTCTTTCCTTTGTGTGTGTTTCTCTCTCTATTTTCCTTTCTGTGTGTCTGTGTGTCTCTCTCTCTCTCTCTTTCTCTTCTTCTTTCTGTGTCTGTGTCTCTCTCCATACGTTCTCTTTTCTGTGTGTTTGTGTGTCTCTCTCTTTACGTTCTCCTTTCTGTGTGTTTGTGTCTGTCTCTCTCTCTCTTTCGCCCACCTTTTTGTGAGTCTCTTTCTCTGTTTCTGTGTGTGTGTGTCGATGTCTCTTTCTTTCTGTCAGTCTTTTTCTTTTTTCCTTCCTTCTTTCCTTCTCTTTGTATAACTCCTTGTTACTCTGACATTTTTTAAAATTTGTCTTTATTGATTTTCTTTCTTTTATGAATTCAGGAGAAGTTTTTTATGGAGTCAACCATCATCTTTTGTACGACATTTATTTAGAATTCTTCTCGCTGCCATTTTATCATTTTTAGTGGGTGCTATATTTTGGGATATACCTGGAACGGACACTCAATTGTTATTGGGTGAGTTATTACTTTTCATTGTTATCATTTGGGTGATTAAGGATTATGAATGATGATGATGATGACGACTATTGGTATTCCAGGTGATCGACTCGGATTTCACTACACGGTTTTTTGCGTGACACTTTGGCCTTTGATACTTTTAACGTCACTCAACACAGTGAGAAGAGAAAAAAAATTTGTCTTTAACGAAATAGATGAAGGACTATACGGAAGGATAGTATTTGTCCTAATGAAGGTATGGTACCATCTCTGATTCCTACGGTATAGCAGAACGAAAGGAATCAAATTGACCTTTGACATTTAAAACGACTGTTTCATTACCGTTTAAGGTTATATGCGGTCTACCAGGTTCGCTACTCATGTGGTTATCCTACATCGTACCTTCTTTCGTCATGTCCGGACTTCACAATCAGGGTACGAACGCGGAAAGTACGAAAACGTTTTATTTGTACGTCGGACTCAGCATTTTATACCTTCACGCCCTTCAACTTCTTTCGAATGGGATATCGTGGCTGTTCAAAAACACTTTTCTAGCAATTTTATTTATATTTTTAATATTTACAACAATTTTCACGTTTTCCGGTGAGTTTTCCCTCCCCCCCTTTTTTTCCTTATTATTAAAATAAATTTTCTTTCTAGAAAATTCTTTTTGTTTTGGTAGGTTTTCCAATACACATAAAAGACACGGGAGACGTAGGTAACAGTTTAAAAATGGCGTCTCCAACATGGTGGTTAACGAGTACTTTACTTCAAAGAGAATTAAGATCGGATGCGTTTAAAGATCACAATCACGTTTGTAAAAACAAACAGGTACGACGACGACGACGGCAACGACGCCATTTTGTTTTTTGTTTCGCCATAATTTTTTTTTTTTGTTTCCTTTTACAGAAGCAAAGACCTGAAATAATAGTTCAAGTCGCTTGTCCGACTCCAAACGGAACAGCCGAATTAGAATATTTAAACATGTTACCGGAGGAGGAAACGGAAACGAGGAAATCAACAACGAGAATATCAAAACCGGAACCGGAAACGAAATACGGTGAATCATTTTTCATAATGGGAATATTTTGGATCGTTTGTTTTTTCATTTTACTCACGTCATTTTCTCTATCCACCATATTGCCGACGAGAGATGAAAAAAAAATTACGAGATCATCTAATAAACCTTAAAAAGTGTGGGAGTGCGTGAATGAAAGAATGCGTGTTGTAATGTGATAATTATTTACAAAAAAAAATTTGTACCTTATTTATTCGTGTGCGTAATATTAATAATAATAATAATAATGTTTTTTATCATATAAATAAATATTTAATTATAAAAAAAAATTTTTTTTTTTATTTTCTTTGTATGTCTCCCTTCAATAAACCTCCTTCTTAAAATTTAAGAAAGAATAAGAGAGAAAGTAAGCAGAAGCAGAAGACAATTTATACATAGAAAAAAGGAAGTGAAAGAGGATAAAGAAAAAAATTTAAGAAAATAATAATAATCCAAAAAAAAAGTTATTATTATTAATGATTAATAATAATTTTTTAATTAAATAACATTATATATTATTCTAAAATACATAAAAATAGGAATAGAAAGTCTAAATGATTATTATTATCATCATCATCATCATCATCATACGTTAAGAAAATAATTAGAGATTAGTAATAATAATAATAATAATAGTAATATGATAATTTATTTTAATAGACAAAAAATTTTATTAAATAGAAAGAAGAAGAAGAAGAAAACTACGTACATTAATTAATTAATTAATTTATCATCCAAATTTTTATTAAAAAATCAAATGACGCATAGAAATTAATAAAGATTTGATAAGAAAACACTCACTATGATAATACACACGTGTACTAAAATACACGTGCTATTTATCTACTAAATAAATAAATAAAATAAAAATGAAATTTTACAAGCAGAAAACAAAAAAGAAAAAAAGAAAGAAAAAAGTCGTTGATTGTCCGATTCGACGTTAAAAAAAAAACAAACGATCGCGACGCCATTTTGTTTTCTTTTGTTTACTTTTGAAAATTATTAAGAATCACGTGATCAAAATGGCGCCAATAAATTTTGAAATTGTTAAGGCGATTCTTAACGGTTTTGTTAATTTTAATTTGATTGATTTTTTTTTTAAACGGAAAATTATTAAAGTACGTCGTGATTACTATAATCATCATTATTATTATTATTTTTAATAGTTAATAATAATTATTATTAAATTTATTCAAATCGCAAATAAAATAAAGATCGATTTAAACTTTCTCATTCAATTTTTTTTTTCTATTTGATTGATTGTCCTCGATTTAAATGATTATCGTTCATAACAAACAACAATTGGAAAAATTCTAGAATTTTCCTTAAATTTTCCTTTCCGCGATTGTCGAAGCTCAATGATTATATTAAATCATATAAAGAAAAAATAAAATATGTCACAGTTTGTGGTCCCCCTAATAAATAAATTTTTAATATCATTCAACCTTTCCACCATTCACATACCCCCCCCTTCAAATCATTCTTAATAATAATAATAATAATAAGTGATTTGAATGATATGAAATTATGTGTTGTAAAATTTGGTCCTCCACAACAATATTAATAATATTAATTAACAAAGAAATATTTATAATAATAATAATTTTAAAAACTTTCATCTTAAAAACAAACATGTTGTCGTAATTGTTAAGCGAAATTTCAAAAGTAAACAAAACAATGTTAAACCACCACCCAAACAAACAACTCAACAACCAACAAACAAACAACTTTAAATCTTTTAAAAAGTTTTTATAAAAACATTAATGTTCACACTTGTTTTCAAACACTAAAAAAACACATAAAAACTCTTTAAAGTATATTGGAAAAGAAAAATCTGAAAAAATAAAAACAAAACGTGTAAATTGTGGTGTTGTTGTTGTTGATGATGATGATGATGATTAAATTTAATTAAAAAAATTCATAATGATAATGAAACTTTCTTTTTATGTTATTTTATTCAATTTAACATGTTTAAAATATGAAACTTGATTATCAACCTCTTCCCCTCCTCTTCCTTCCCTCTTTTCCCCTCCAATTAAATTTCACTTAACAAATTACTAATAAATAACTATTATTGATAAAAGATAATAATAATAATAATAATAATAAAATTACTAACCTTATTTATTTATAATAATTAAAATTAAAATTAAAATAAAAGAAAAATAAAAATTTTCCTATTCTCTTTTTTTTTTTAAATAATAATAATGATAATAATAATAATGATAATGATAATAATAATAATGATGATTAAAATAACAATGATTGATAATAATAATGAATCCTCCAAAAATAATTGCTTTACTATAACCTAAAAATTATTATTTAAAAAAAAAAAAATTCAACTCCCCCACCCCCCACTCCTACCTCGTGCGACGTGGTTGACTTCGAACAATGATAATAATAATAATAGTAGTAATAATAATAATAAAAATAATAATAATAATAATAATTAAAAATTCGTTATTAAATCAATTTTTTTTCTTTTCTTTTTCCTTTTTTTTATGTATAAACAAAAAACTTATGGTTAACATCATTGTACATTTATTTATTTATTCATTCATTTATTTATATTTATTATTATTATTATTATTATTATTATTATTGAAAGGCTAACAACACACATATAAGAATTTATCTACAAAAAAAAACAACGATAATGATAATGATGATGATCATGAATATTATTACTATGTGGTAAATGATAAGAATTAACTTTAAAAATTATCATTATCATTATTATTACTATTATTAATTATTTAATTATTTAATTATTTATTCGTTAAAAATTATTAATTTATTTTTTTTGCTATTTTAAATTATTTTAAATAGTTATAATAATAATAATAATAATAATAATAATAATAATAATAAATTACAAATTAAAAATCATAAAAAAAAAATTTATTTCATTCATTCATTCACTCGTTTTTTTTTTTTTAAATGGCGTTAATAACGGCATAATTTTTAATAATGATAATAATAATCGATAGTAAAACTATATGTATATATTTATGTATTTATTAATTTTTTTTTTTTGTTTTTCTCGTCTATAAATTTTATTAATTATTATTATTTTTATTTACTACAAATAATTTGTAATTGAACAACGTATTTATTATTATTATTAATTAATTAATTAAAACTTATTACATATAATAATTGAATCTATTAATATTATTATTGTTATTATTTAATGGAAATATCATTGGTTCGCGCGCGTGTTTATTTATTTATTTATTTAAACAAGACATTTTTAATTATTAATAAATAATAATAATTTGACATGCAATTTATTATTATTATTATTATTATTATTATTATTATTATTATTATTATTATTATTATTATTAATAATAATAAATTTTTAATAAAAATATTCTAAAAAAACATTTTTTTTTGTGCTTACTTATATATGTATCCTTATTATTATTATTTATTCATTTATTTTTTTATTCTCATTAATTTTTATTTAAATAAATAAATAAATAATTTATTAATATGATTATTTACAATGATATTTTATTATTAATATTAATATTAATAATAATAATAATAATACGGAGTGCGAATTTATTTATTTATTTATTTTTTTTTTGAGTTATGGATGGACGACTTTAAAAGCTTATATAAATTTATTTAATTATACATAATATGTTTTTATTAATTAATAATTATTTATACGAATCGTATGTATTGAATGATATTAATAATGATAATAATTTTTCTTTACCTAATAATTCGATTTATTTAAAATTTTATTACGCGAAGATCCCTCATTTACCCTTTTTTTAAAATTAACCCTCCCTCCCACCCCCTTCTTATCCCCTCAATTGTTTATTTAAATAATCGCCTAGTGACGTCACGTATAAACAAATATACTCGAATGACACAGACAGAGAGAGAAAGAGAGAGAGAGAGAGAAAGAAAGGGGAAGTGAAACTACCAAGATTATTTTTATCAATAAATTTTATAATAATAATAATAATAATAGTACATATAATAGTAGTAATAGTAGTACAATATATATATACATACATACATAAATATATATATATATTTATTTATTAATAATATCTATGTATATATATATATATATATTTTTTTTTTCGGAAAAAAAGATTGTCCAACATTCGCAAAAATTGTCTTCCATTATTAATTTACTTATATATATATATTTAATATTAATTATAATTAATAATAATAATAATAATAATAATAATATTTAAAAAAAAAACAATTTTAATAATATTAATAACAATTTCTTATTTATTTATTTTTATTTGTTTAAATGAATACACGCGTACACACGTTCGCGTTCACGTGGTCATTCGTATTCATATACAAATATTAATATATTTATTATTATTATTATTACTATACATTAATAAAGAATGAATGAACTAATGAATGATAAGAAAAAGGGAGGGGGAAGGGGAAGAAAAGGGAGGAGGAATAAAAAGTCAAGGGAACATTTTAATTTTTTGTAGTGCGAAGAAAATATATATAATAATAATAATATATATATATAGCAAAGAGACGCGTAATAATTTATTTACTATGTAGGGTAGGGTAGGACTTTTTATTATCATAAAATATACTACACCCTGATCGATAATCACAAGAAAAAAAAAAAAAAATTTTTTTTCACTTATTAATCATCATCACCATCATCATCATCATCATCATCATTATTATTATTATTATCATTGTTGTTTTTACATAATACAACTGATATGTATGAAATAGAAATGATGTATTGATAAAATGAATATTGTCGATTGATAAGATGGAAAAATTTTTCAATACCGACGCTTAAGATATGTTTTTTTTCCTCTTTTATTATTATTACTATTATTATTATTATTACTATTATTACTATTATTATCGTTTGTATAAACTTTGACCTTTATAATAATAATAATATTAAAAAAAAAAAAATTGTAAAATAATTATTAGATGATGAAAATTTTTTTTTTTTAATCAAATCAGATCATTATTTCCATAACGAAAAAAACTAACTTAATTTATTAATAATAATAATAATTAATCATAATAATAATAAATAATAATAATAATAATAATAGTAATAATAGAGATAATGATAATAATTGATAATTTTTATTATTTGTTGAATTTTTTTTTCCATTCCCACCGTTAAAAAAAAAAAAAAAAACGCGTGGGAATATTTATCATCATCATCACCACCACCATCATTATCATCATCATCATCATCATCATCATTATTATTATTATTATTAAATTAAAAAATAAATAAATAAATAAATACTGATATCGTTGTCGATTTTTTTTTGTTTTTTTTTTGCACCCCGAATAAATTAACATAATAAGCTCATTTATTTATATTCGTTTGTATGCGTCGTTACGAAACATTCAGAAATCTATTGATGATAATAATAATAATAATTATTATTAATATTAAAAAAAAACGACAGGTAACAGTAACAATAATAATAATAATAATAATTTTTTAATTCTGAAAAAAAACCCAGAAAAAACGATTTTTTTGTTAAAAATTATTTTTACCATTATTATTATTATTACTACAACTACTACTATTATTATTACTATTACCACTACTAATACTATTAATATTATTATTAATAATAAATACTTATTATTTATTAATGCTAAAACAAAAAAAAAAGAAAAAAAAATAGAAAATTAATATAATAATAATAATAATAATAATAATAATAAAATGAGAAAAGAAAAAAATTCAAAAATAAAATGATAATAAGAATAATATTATTATTATTATTACATATTATCATCATTATCGTTTCAAATTGTAATATTATCAAAGGAAAAGAAAAAAAAACGTATTTATATATGTATGTATGTAAATATATAATTATAAAATATAATAATAATAATAATAATAATTAAGTAAGTAAGTACCTTCAACTAGTCTGTAATTGTCTGTATTTGCGCTTGTGTATGTAAATTCAAAAGAAAAAA
>NW_002987875.1:366993-369229 GCF_000006295.1 Pediculus humanus corporis | reverse complement strand
TATTATTATTATTATTACTTGTTTTTATCGAATCGTTTTTTAAAAAAATTTATTTTAAAATATAATATTGAACAGTTGCAGCATTTGAAATTTTTTTTCTATTTTTTATTATTATTATTTATTTTTCAAAACAAATTATCAGTATTATTATTATTTATCATAATCGTACGAAAAAGAAATAAAGAAAAAAAAAAAAACTTACAGACTAAATATATATATATATATATATATGTATTAAATATACATATATATTTTATATGCGTAAAGAATACTATTAATAATAATAATAATAATAAAAGAAATATTATTACAGACTCAGATAGTTGACAATCAAATGAAACATCAAATTAATACATTTAAAAAAAAAGAAAACAAAAGAAAAAAAAAATATAAAATTGTAGTTGTGGTTGTTGTGTTTGTCGTAGCAGCAGCAGCGGCAACAGCGGCAACAGCAGCAGTAGCACCACCAGCACTAATGGTTATAATAATAATAATAATAATAAAAATAATAATAATAACAACAACAACAATATTAATATTATTCATAATTTTTTTGAACCCAGTTTCATTTCCATGTTTTTTTTTTTTTTCATATATATGTATATATATATATATTTTTTTTTCTCTGTTTGTTTTTAATATTTAAATATATGTATATTTATCGATAAATTTTCTTAAATATTAGTCTTGGAAAACGACACGCGAAGATGATTCGATTCGCTCAGTTGATGATTGTGCATTTTCTAAAACGAAAAATAAATAAAAACGAAAAAAATTATTAATTTTTATTTTATTTTTTCTTTACTTTACGCGCCATTAAAATAATTACGACGCCATTATTATTAATTACGATTTTCGACGCTCGGAGCGCTCTCTTCGACTTTCTCTCCCTCCCACTTTAAGTCATAGAGTAAATAAATAAATAAAGAAATGATGATTTGATCGCGACGTAAACGTACGTCTGCTACGACGACGACAGCGCTCCAAGCGGCGAATTTTTATTTATTAAATAACGGCAATATGGACACACTCACGATAAGGGCAGATACAGCCTGGTCGACGCTTTCCAAATTGATCAAAGCCATTTTTTTGTCTTTTGGAAAAAATTTGAAGCTTTTCACCTCGAAACCGGCTTCCGCGAAAGCTTCCTCAATGTCTTCTTCGGTGACGGTAGGCCTGGACAAAAATAATAATAATAAGAATAATAGTGTTAATAATAACCGTTAGAAAAAAAAATGTGAAAAATATACTTACGGAATGTTTGATAGGTGCAGAGTCGAACTCGGAGGATAAATATTTTGATAATTTTTCGAACCCGGTTTTTTAAAACGGTGAAGTGGAGAATTAACATAATCTTTGGTGAGGCCAGCATCTGGCTGTCCATCTTTAGGCATTTGAACGAGCGTGTGTTTGCTCGCAACGACGGTTATGTTTTTTCCGAAAACTCTTATTTGGTCTAAATGTTTCATAGCTGTTGAGAGAGAACAACACACAATCAATCATCATCATCATCATCATTATTTCCCCCCCCCCCGAAATAATAATAATGATTTCTTATTTACCTATGTGAGCTTGCAAGGGCTCCGCCATTTGAACCAGGGCCGAATCTTTTTTGTTGTACAAAATTTTTACCCTCTGGACGTCCCCATAAACACCTGAAAAATTAAAAAATTTCATCATCATTATTATTATTATTATTATTATCACTCTTAAACACGACAAGGCTCTTATTTGTCGGGGTTTTTAAGCATTTATCCCAGGTCTCTACCCGATTCCTTAGGGACAAATACTCGAATATCGGTGGTGCTATTTATAATATTTTCCGAAGAATGTGGGCCGTCCCACATAGTGCGATTTCCTGGATGGTTTCTTCTTTTAGGTTCTTCATAATCTTCTTTAAATTTCCTTTTATTGAATTTGGCATGGCTCCCAATGCTCCCACGATGACCGGAATCGTTTCAGTTTTTGTTCCCCACATCCTGGTTATTTCAATTTCCAAATTTCTGTATTTCAGCCTTTTGTCTGCTTCTTTGGCTGTGGTGTTTTTTTCTGCCGGCACGGATACCTCAATTAACTTACACCATTTTTCCCCATTATGCCTGAGTATGATATCCGGTTTGTTAGCTGGCACAGTTCTATCAGTGTGGATTTGTTGATCATATAGAACTGTGCATGGACCTACTGTCGTACGGCTTGTATGTGATGTACACTCCTTGGGTATCCATCCATTCCATAT
>NW_002987875.1:239001-365319 GCF_000006295.1 Pediculus humanus corporis | reverse complement strand
AGGTTTTTTATTGCCCACGCTTCCTTTTGTCACATGGAATCGTTGAACAATTTGTAAATTTAAACTTGAGATAATATAGTTATTACTAAATAATTTAAAAAACTAATTATATCACTGTAAACTAGACTAAATTACAAAACTTTTGATATATAACTTATAAATAAACCCTAAAAAAAAACTATTAAAATTAATTAAAGAAAACGATATGACTAAAAGGCTTGTCAACCATGGAACACCAGCGCCCTCTTTTTCTTATTATTATTATTATTATTATTATTATTATTATTATTATTATTATTATTATTATTACTATTATTATTTTTATATAAATCACAATTATTGAAATGTAAAAACTTTTTTTTTCTTTTTCTTCCTTTTTTTTTTTTTTTTGCTGTCGTGGAGTTGATAAAACTCAATTTCCGGTTTTCCTATTATTATTATTATTATTATTTTATATATTTTTTTTTTCACACGACTTGAATTTTTCAACAGCAGACGATATTTATTATTAAAAGAACCGTAAAATAAACACAAGCCAGAAAAAAAAAACTCTAACGGAACAAATTGGCAAACGAGAAACTGGAAAAGAGAGAGAGAGTGAGAGAGAGAAAGAATAAAATAATAATAATAATACTACCGATGATGATAATAATAACAAAAAAGAATGAAAAGAAAAGAAAAGAAAAAATCGTAAAAGAGAAAAAAAAACGAAACAAATACATAAAAATAAAAAATTGATCGCGCACTGTATAAAAAAAAAATGGTTGGTAGAAAAAGTCAAAGGATAACTCTCAAAGCTAAACGACGACCACGATGATGATGATAATAATGGTAATACGTATGAAAAATAAAAAGGACAGAAACAAAAACTACGACGATGACGACGATGATGAAGACACACAAACAAAATTTTCCGTCCGATATAAAAAATTCAAAGAAAAACGAAATTCTAGCAGACGATATTTTGCCGCGCGATCGTTACAATCAATCATCATCATCATCATCAAAATTTTTTTTTTTTAATAAATAAATAAATTATTTACGAATTTTCAAATTGTTGAAATAGAGAGAGATAAACAGAGATAAAGAGAGAGAGAGAGAAGGAAAAAAAGAAAAAAGTTCACTAATCGAAAAACAAAAAACGGAAGCGAATCGACGATTAACCGGAAATTAACGTCATATCGAAGGATTAATTTCAATCGAAATTTTTTTTTTTCCTCTCTAATTTATATATAAGCGCGAAATTTTAATTTCGTCAAAGGTTTAACTAATTACACGTAAATCCAACGGTATTATTATTATCATCATCATCAGATGATGTTCGTTCGAAAGGCGATCGAGTAATTAAAAAGTAATAAAAAAAAAAAAATGGAGTAAATTACCAGAATGATTTTTACGTTTCGTTAATGACGTCACGGATTCACGCAACAACCGTTTATTGAAAAACAAAGAATGGAAAAAATGGAGAAAAAAAAAAAAAAAACAAAAACTGGTTTTTCTTTTTCATTTTTTGTTTTTCCGAGACAAATTCAAACAAAATAAATAATAATGATAATATTAATAGAATTTAATGTTCGCGTTTACATCCGCGGTTTTAATAATAATAAAAAAAATAATAATAATAAATCGAATCAATTTTTAATCAACCGTAAAATAACAAAAAAAAACGATACCGCGGTAATAAAAATACTCCTCAAACCGTAAAAAAAAAAAAAAATACGCGTCGTCAACGCGAGAAACGAACCACGACCCCGGCAACGGTTGTCATTGCTGCCAACCGAAAACTTAAAAAAAAAAAAAACAAAAAAAAAAAATTTTTTTTATTCACGTTATCATCGGCGGTAGCAAACGTAACGACGTAATTAATATTATAATAATAATAATAATTTATCTTTTTATTGCGGGGGAAGGGAGGGGAGGAGGTCGGAAAAAAGACACTTCCGTTTTCCCTGATTCCATTTCCGCCCTCTCTCTCTCTCGAGAAAAACTAAATTAATTAATTAATCGAGTGAGCGAAAAATAAAACAAGAAAAAGAAAAAACACCGACGAAGTCATAGGGGAGGGGGGAAGGGGGAAACGCGGCGTTAAATGGGGGGCAAGTGGGAGGGGAAAAGACATCGAAACGAAATAAATTGTCTAATTACTCTCAAAGGCAATTTTTAATCCGAGAAAAAAAGAAAAAAAAACGAAACAAACAAAACGAAAAAAAATAATAAAAAAAAAAAATATGGCGGAAAGAAAAATGAGAAAATGTTTCGAAATTCCATTATGTCGGTTAATTTAATTATAACCCCATTTTTTTTTGTTCCTTTTCTCTTTCTCTCACTCACTCTCCTTCTCCTTCTCTTTCGCTTTCTCTTTCTCCCCGTACCCGATTTCAAATCGACGTCATCACGATTATAAATTTCAAACCGGAAATTTTTTTTTTTTTGTTAACCGTTACTCTTTTCGGGTCCCCCCAATTTCTCCCTATCTTTCTCTGTCTCACATCAACCCTTTCTATCTCTTTCTCTCTCTGTAATCTTTCATTTCCTCAATCGTTTGCATAACGAATACTAAATAAAAAAAAAAAATTTTCTTTTTGAGTGAATAACCTCGAGGTAAACGAAAAAGGTTTTCACGGTCTCCCGTTGAATAAAAAAAAAGGAATTTCTTTTCTTCCTTTCCTTTCCACGTGAAAAAAAGAAAAAAACAAACGAAAAATTTTTTCAAATTAAAAAAAAGAAAATTCGCGGAAAAAGAAATGTGAAAGTAGAGAGATATCCCGATAAGAGAGAGAGAGAGAGAAAAGAGGTACGACGAAGAAAAAGAAGAATAAGGAAAAACGACAAAAACGAAAAACGTCGGAAAACGAAATGAAAAAAGAAAAAAAAAGAAAAGAAATTTTCCGAGGGGAAAAAAAAACCTGATAAATTTTCATGCTCAACTCAGTTTTCAATCGTGCAAAAACTTTCAAGCACAAAACTTATTTTATTTTAATTGAAATACTTTTCTTTTATTTTCTTTCATTTTTTTTTAAGTAAAAAGAACATTCTGGAAAAAAAAGAAAAGAAAAGAAATGGAAAGAAAAAAAAAAACTCCCAAACGAAAAAGTTTCCCGTTATTGTTCGAAACCCCGAAACATTAAAAAAAGAAATAATAAAATAAAATAAAAAACTTTCGTCTGCTTTAAATTTTTACATCTCTATGAATTTTTTTTTAAATATAAAAAAAAGAGAGAACGAACGTACATGAACGTGTACCCTACGATTTTTTTTCTTTTTTTAAACACGACGGATATTAATTAAGTTGGCACCCTTGGTTTAATTACGCCCGCATTAAGGAATCGACGATCGACTCCTCCTCCAAAGAGAATCGAATTCTAAAATGATCGTAACGAATCAAATGATTACAATTAAATGACTCCGTCATTTTAAAATAAAACAAAAAAAAATTATTCGTTTAAATCAGAAAGTAAATTGATTTCTCCTCCCGTATTCAAAATCATTTGATAATAAATCTTTTTACGTTGAAAATAAAAAATTTACAATAAAAAAATGGAAAATCGTAAGTTTCTAAAATTTTCCGTATATTAATTCCAAAATTCGTTATTCTCCGGTATTTATACCTATAATTTGTTTTATAAAAATATCAATAGATGTCACTGAGCGACGTAATTTTTTTTTTTTAATTAAAAAATTTTTTTTTTATAAAAAAAAACCTTCGGGTTGAACGTGGAACAAGACTAATTTATTTATTGTTGTGAAAATTTTCATCAACGAACTGTATATTTCCGTTCTTTTGTTTTTCAAAACTAAAGATTATTTAATTAACGGTCCCTCTGCTATTGAATATATACTTTCCCCCCTCCCCACGGCCTAAGGCACGACTCTTTATTTAAAAAAAAATTAATTAATTAATTATGATAATTAAAAAAAAGTTTTTTCCTTTTTTCCTTTTTTTTTTTTTTGATGCAAAAAAAAAGCGAAACGTTTTTTTTTTTTTTTTTTTTTTAAAAACTATCTTCAAACAAAGCCAATATAAAAATAATAATAATAACAAATCAAATCAAATTATAACGACAAATTATACAAAAAAAAAAAAAAGAAAAGTGAAAAGTGAAAAAAACATTAAAAGTAAAAGAAAAGTGTACAAAAAAAAAAGTTTTCATCTTGAAAATCCATTTAATGAACTCCTCTTTTTTTTCTTCCATTTATTTTATTCCTTTGACGACGAAACAAAATCTAACGTAAAAAAAAGTTTTTTGCACGGAATTACAACAACGACTTTTCTCTCTCTCACTCTCACTTTTCCGATTAATATATATATATATATTTTTTTTCGAATAGTTCGATAAGAAAACGTTTTTTCAACGATTTATCGAACGATATATCGATTGATCGATCGAATCATTCCGATTAAAAATTAAATTCTAATTTAAAAAACACAAAAATTATTTAATTTTTTGTTCTTGTAACGGAAAAACAAAACACGCAAGCGTAAACGGGCCGCAAAATAAGTAAATAAATAAATTAATTAATTACGAAACCGGAAATTGATTCGTCTACAAAACATTTCCACGTTTTTTTAAAAACGGAAACGCTTTAAAACATTATGTAAATGATATGACGACGATTGGTCTGAGAAGAAATCTTTTTTCGAATCCTTATCAAACAAACAAATAAAAAAAAAAGAAAGAAATGTTGTTGTTGTTGTTGGCACCCCTGTCGGAATAAAACGGAAAAAGTATATGATGATGCGATGGAGGTGGAATCCATCGCCATTTTTATATCAAATTTCATCTGAAATTTTAATGTAATCTAATCGTCGTGTAGTAGTAACATTTTAAATTTTCCTTTTCCTTTTTTTTTATTACCGGGTTGTAAAAAATTTTCCTTTTTTTTCTTTCCTTTTCTATTTATTTTTTATTTTATAAATTATAATATAAAAAAAAATAAAACAACGAGGAGGAGAAGGAAAAACGATAATAAAAAAAAGTAAAATAAAATTGAAAAAAAAATTTGAACTTCGCGATCATTAACATGCGATTAAAATAAAACGAAATTTCTCAGTACGACAGCAAAAGCAACAGCAGACAGCAAAAAAAAGGTGGCATAAAAGATAAACAGTAACAGTAACAACAACAACAACAACAAAGTCATAGAATAAATAAAAATGCGGTTATACATAATAAATGAGAAAAATTAAAAAAAATTTTTTTTTTTTATAAATAAATAAAATAAAAATAATGAATGAATTTGTAAATAAATAAATAAATAAATAAATAAATAAACAGTAGAAAAAATAAATAAAAAATAAAATAAAATTAATAATAAATAAATAGAAATAAATAGTGCATAACGTACCGAACAGAGTAAACAGAGCATCAGGGGTGACCATCTAGAGAAAAGAAAAAAAAAAAAAAAAAAAAGAGCAACAGATTAGTTGTAAATAAGTAAATAAAATAATAAATAAAAAAGCTAGCGGCAGCAGCAGCAGCAGCGGCAGCGGCAGCTACTTAAATAATAATAATAATAAACAGATAAATAAATAAAAAAAACGAATTGCGAGAAAAAGATGGCGAACGTTTTTCATTTTTTTCCTTTCCTTTTCTTTTTTTATTTTATTTTTTTTTTACGTATACGTATCGTATAAATTTAAACGACGATGATGATGATGATGATAATTGCGATAAATAATAATAATAATAATAATAATAATAATAATAATAATAATAATCAAACGTCAAAATAAAATAAAATAAAAATAAAAACTTTTTTTTTCCTCTTTTTTTTTTCGCTATTAAAAATTTGATTTTTATTATCATTATCATTATCATTATTATCATCATCATCATCGTCATTATTTATTTTGTTGCTTTCTTTAGAGCCGTTGTTTTTTTTTTTTTTATATCCTTTTTTTCTTTCATTTATTATTATTATTTTCTTTTCTATCTTTTCTCTCTTTTTTTGCATGTTATCAAAAATAAATAAATAGAGACTTAAAAAGTCGAAAGAACGAGAAAGTTAAACAGTTAGAAAGATATTTGAAAGGACGGATAAATAATAATATAGATTATCGTTGTTTAGGAAGAGTGAGAGAGAGAGAGAGAAATGAAAGGTCACGACCCGAAAGAAAGCAAACAGGGAATCGCACGAATACGTACGAAAAATATAAATAAAAAAAAACAGACAGTTAAAAAGTACTCAAGATTACGAAATGATTATTTATTTATTTATACGTAGTTTAAAAGTGATAAAAATAAATAAATAAATAATCATTATTATCAATAAATAAGTAAATAAATAAATAAATAAAAGCGAACACATATGTATTTTATATTTAAAAAAAAATGTATTATCGACACATATGTGAACTGTTAATTAAATCGACTGACTTACCCTCGGCGAAACTAAAGTTTGTGCGTGTGTGGAAGGGAAAAGGGGAGGAGGAGGAGGAGGAAGGGAGAGAGGAAAGGATTTCCTGTTGCGATCGACTGGAAATAAGGAAAAGTTTTCGAAAGCATCATATATATAATTCCACGACGAAAAAAATTTAAAAAAAAAAACCTACGGGATAAACAATAACGAGAACGACGACGAAAGAAAAAAATAAAAAGCAAAAAAGGAAACCAAAGTCAAAGGAAAATGAAAACATAAAGAGGAGGGGGTAAAGAGAGAAAATCAAAGGAAAAGGAAGGAAGGGAAAAGTCCAAATTGGATTTACGAAAGGTATTACAGGCTTATGTTGATCAGGTGCGATAAAAGCCAGGTCGTGACTCGGAATTAGAAATTCTCTTTCACATTTTCCTTTTTCTCCCCCCCCCCCCTCTCTCTCTCTCTCTCTCTCTCTCTCTCTCACAACCTCAGCTTTTTTTTTCTTTCCTTTGAGCTCCTCCCCCTCCCTACATCCGGCACCTCATCGCTTTCCTTCCCCATCGAACTGCTACGTTTTATTTTCATTTGTATAGTCCTCATTTTCTCACCGTCATTATTATATAATTTTTGACAATTCAAACAGTTGAAATGAATTCAAAAAGAGAGAGGGGGAGAGGGGAGGGGGAGAGAGAGGATAAGAGATAAAGTTGCAACAAAACTCGACACATCGACCATAAACCCCCCAGAATTTTGCACACACGTGGATTTATCACAAAAAAAAAACCATCCGACAAAGGAAAACGTAAATAAATAAACAATAAAATAATTAGCGGGCCTTTTTATTCCACCGGCCTCCCTCCCTCCCTCTCTCTCTCACCCATCGCCACAGCTTCCGGTCACCGTTCCTCCCCCTTCCCTTTTTTTCCCACCCGATGGAAAAATTAATTAAATAAAATGTCGAGCCTTTTTCTTCCTTTCACCGCCACCGCCTCCCTTCTTCCCGTCTTCTTTTTATTTTTAACGTTTTCCTACCGCCCCCTTTCCCATTCCACCCCACCCCCCTTTTCCGCCATTATTCTTTTTCATCTCTGAACGATGCATTTATTTGCATTCGTTAATAAAATAATTTTATCGAACCGAACGATTTTATCACCTGTACGATTCTCACAGCCTTCTATTATTATTATTGTTAATACCAAATGACTAAAAGGTATTTCCAACCCCCCACCCACCCTGAATCGGTTAATGTTTACTTTCCGTCGTCTGCTTTTTAATTTTTTTTTTTTTAATAAAAACTTTCCAATAATAATAATTATTATTATCATTTTCCAATATTAACATAAGTTTGATGACGTCAAATATTATGGGAAAAATTTTTTTTTTTACCTATAAAAAATTTTTAAAACTTGAATTTTTTTTTTTTAAATTTTCCAACCGCGATATCGATTTTTTTTTCTTTTTGTTTTTCTTCTTCTTCTTTTTCTTTGGGAAAACATTTTCTTTCTAAGAATTTTTAACGAGTCATAAATTTTCTCAAACCGGATAATAAATAAACTTCGAAAAGTAAAAAGTAAAAAAAAAAAAAAAAAATTTTTTAAGTGGAAAAAATCGTTTGAAACAATTCGTGAAAATCGTTAAATAAACAATCAAATATTTGTTTAAGTGCGTTTTCTCCCTCCCCTCCCCTTCACCGCCCCCCTAAAAAATGAAATAATCAAATCAAATTTCAAAAACTTCAACTTTTTGTTTTGTTGAAGATTTTCCTATTGCAACAAACAAAAATCTTTTTATACCCACTCCCCCCACTTCCCGACCACCTTCAACTCACTGCCGCCAAAACTCTCGTTCCACGTTTTTTTCTCTCTTTTTGGTTTTCTCCACGATCGCCTCAAGCACAGCCTTCTTTTAAACTCCGTTCGATTTCAATTCTCATCCTTTTCCTCCATTAAAAAAAAATAAAAAAAAAAAAACGCGTTTTCCACGTTTCGATTTTAATCGTTAAACGCGGAGTATTTTTTTTTTCTTCACAAAATTGCGACAAAACCAAAAATAAAAAGAATTTTGTCGTCGTTTATTTAACAAAAAAAAAAAAAAAACATTTTCGTTAAATTTAAAACGCAAAAAGTTTAACCGTAAATATCAATTAATTTACCCTTAATTTTATTTCCTGTAAAAAAAAAAAAAAAAAAGCCAACCACGTTAAGAAAATAAAAGGCCAGGTATTTAGTCATTAACCTTCTCCCTCTCTCCCTATCCTTTCCCCTTCAACCTCTTCCGGAATCCCATTTCTTTTTTCCCTCTCGCCCTCCCCCCTTCTTTCCACGTTTTCAAAACCGTATTCCAACCATAATTTCTCCCGCTTTCTCTTCCTCTCTTCCCTCCACTTTCCTTTTACTTTTCCTTTCTAACTTTTTTTTTCCGTTTTTCTTTGTTTTCGTTCCTTTGGGGCTTTCCGTTTTCGCCTAAAACTCGTTTCCCAGACTTTTAAATAATTAATGGGAATCGATCCCGTGGAAATCCTCGAGGCTCCTCTCTCTTTTCTTTTCCCCCATTTTTAAGGTTTCGTCCGTCGTTTTCCATTTCGATGTGTGCTTCCCCTCCCTCCATTGACGATAATAATAATAATACTTTGATTGACGGCGGCGGCGACAGCGGCGTCGGCGGTAACAACGACGATAATTTCCGTTCGATAAATTTGTAATGTTAAACTCGCAATATAAAAAAGAAAAAGCAGAAGACGAACCGGAAAATGTCGTATCCCAACCTATTATGTACTCGACGTACTCGACTACGCATCAACCCCACATTCGCTCTTACACACTCGTTGTTTTAATAATAACAAAATGATAATAATAATAATGATAATGGTGATGATGATGATAATAATAATAATATTATTATTATTATTATTATTAATAACAAAAATAAAAAGGGATAAAAAAAAAAGAAAAAAAAATTTAATTTAGTTAAAATAAAATGAAATTAAAAAAATTCCATCGGGATTTCGTTGCGCTCCTTTTTTTTTTCCTTTGAATTTTCCTCGAGCGTACATTTCTTTCTTTTTTTCCTTTTTCTTTCTCTCCCCTCTCCCCCAATTCCCTACCCCTTTTTTTATTGTTTCTTTTTTTTTTTTTTTTTTAAATATTTTAGTGACATTGATAAGAACGAAAAAACTTAAGGCGACGGGTAAGAAAATTGAAAAATTATTAAGCAAAAAAAAAAAAAGGAAAAAAGGAAAAAAAACAAATAACAAAATAATAATAAAACAATCTGGGATTTTAATATCAAATAACTTAATCGTCGAAACGAAAAATAACAGGAAAAAAAAGAAAAAGGAAAAAAAAAGGAAAATGAAAATGGAAAAAAATATTTTTTTTCCTTACGTTTCCACTTCTAAAATTTTCTTCCGCGCGATCTATCATTCCTTCCCCCACCCTCCCTTTTCTCTCTTTTCAAAAAGAATTTCTATCGGTGGTTTTTACAAGACGGTCATCAGGTTAAAAAGAAAAAAGGAAAAAAATCTAGAAAGAATGGATGATGATGATGATGGTGATGGTGATGGTGATGAAGGAGATGAATCTAAACAAAGACAAAAAAAAAATAAAATGATAAAAAAAAAAAAAAAAACTAACCTCTTGGTTGAGATTGCTGACGAGGAGAACGCATCCTCCGGATCCTGGCAATCTAATGCCAGGTACACCGAGTGCGGCATTTGCTCCAGGAAGAGCAAAACCTGCCAAGGGCATGCCGCTCGTCACCGGGGATCCCGCAAATGCTAATGGACTCGTGAGGCTGTGAATGCCACTGAATGGATTCGGAAGAACGCCTTGGGCTCCTGTTGAAAAACCAAAAAAAAAATAAAAATTCACGATTAAATAAATAAATGTGTCAGCGGCGGGCGACTACAGAGATTCGAAGAAAACAGCAAAAAAGGAAACAAAAGGAAAAAAAGGAAAAAAAAGCAGAAGAAAAAAAAAATGAAGTGCTTTGGGAGGACCCAAAACATATTTAGAAACTTGTTTTTTTCCACGAAAACTCTCACGAAGAAAATAATTTCCATTTTTTTTTCCTTTTCATCTTTCCTTTTATTTTTTCCTTTTCTTTCCTTTTTTTTTAAAACTCAATTTAACTTTTCCCCGGAGGATAAAATATATAAAAAAAAAAAAAAAAAAAAAGCAAACAAATCGACTTAAGTGACTCTTAAGACGACGACGACGACGATGGTCAACATAAAAGAAAAAAATTCCAACATGGCTGACGTGATGATAAAAATATCGATGATGACGTTTTGTCTAAATTCGTATCAATCGAATCAAAATTTTTCCCGATCGATGATAATAATAATAATAATAGTAATTTAACTCTCGATATTATCTTGTAATTTCATTATCATTAAAGTTTTTTTTTTTTTTAAATCATCATCATCATCATCAACAATTCGTATACGGTCATTAAAAAAAGAAAAACTTTTTCTGACAACCTAACTAACGCGAGTGAGTGAGTGAGAGAAAGAGAGAGAGAGAGAGAAAAAAAAAACTGATTCGAAAAACACCGAGAAATTTAACGAGGTATAAAAAATCGTTTTCCATTATCCTCAACAAAGTGAAAACGAGTTGTAATCAAAAAAAAAAAAGGAAAAAAAAAAAAAAAAAAAAAGGAAAAAAGGAAAAAAGAAAAATCCTTTTATACTTTTTCTTTTTTTTTCCTTCTCTCTCTCTCTCATCCTCCCCCCGTCTCTCTCTCTCTCTCTCTCTCTCTCTCTTTTCTATTTCTCATCCGAAAAATTCAAATCTTACTCTTGAACAAACAAGAATTTTAAAAAATAAAATTTAATTCGTTTTCAATTTTTATTATTATTATTATTAATTTTTTTTTTGTACTTTTTCAACAACGAACGATGACAAATTTAATAATTTCACGGATAAATAAATAAATAATTTAATAAATTAATAAATAAATAATAAATTAAAATCCTCCCCGCGTAAAAAAATTAATAAAAACGTTTAAATAATTAAATAAATGAATTAATGACGTCGCGCGTGACGTCATTTTGTTGTTTTCTTTTTTTTTCTTTTGCTTCGGTTGGTTATACTGCTATTAAAAACAAAAGCAATTTTTTTTTTTTAACCGCAAACGTTGGTAATGATTTTATTTTTTGATCGACCACAGACTAACAATCACTTTTTTTTTTTTTTCGTTGAATGCGCTCTGAATGAAATTTATTTACTCTATGACTCCTGGATTCATCGTCCGAGTCTCGAGTTAACATCCGGTTTTAAATGTTTTGTTAAAACTATCTATCGGGGGAAGGGGGGAGAGAAGAAACGAACATCGACTTTTTTTTTTTTTTTTTTCTTCATGACTTTTTTTTTTCTCTATGAAAAAAATTTTTTTTTTCTCAAGGATACTCACAAAAAAGATTTTTATAAATTTTCCCCCTTCCTCCCTTTCTCTCTTTCTCTAAATTTTTCACTTAACTTTTAAATCTGTATTTTTTTTTCTTTTTTCGCAAGAAAAAGTGAGATTTTAGAGAAAGAGAGAGAAAAAACGTAAGAAAAGCGATTTTTCGAGAGAGAGAGAGAGAGAGAGAGAGAGAAAAAAAACAAAAAAAAAAATTTTTGCTAAAATTTACGGCAACTCCTTCCTCTTCCTTCCTTTTTTTGCGTTTAAATTGTTTTGACAGTAAATAATAAATTTACCGAATAACTAAAAATAATAAAAGAAAAAAAAATGGATGTTACGAAATATTAAAATAGGAAAAAAGGAGTAGATTTTCGTCACACACACACACAAAAAAAAAACGTGTCAGAAGAAAAGTACTAATTTAAGGAGAGAGAGAGAGAGAGAGAGAGAGAGGAAAAAAAAAAATTTAAACTCACCTGATTTTTTTATATAAAGAGACATATTTAAGCGATGTGATAAATATATATAAATATTTACAGGCTCTGGAATTTTGTATTTGGTAAACAACCTGAAACAACAGGACACACAGGATTCGTCAAAGGTAAGATCAATGGAAACAAGGATAATCAAGGACGAGGATAAGACATTGGGATTTTTTTTTTTTTTTGGCCTCCGTGAAAAAATTAAATCGGGAAGAAATGAATAAAAATAAAAAATGAACTCACCGGCAGCCAAACGTGCTTGCATATCCGTCGGAAGGCTCCTGTGCCTCGAAGGCGTGGAATTAGCCATTAAAAGTTGCGGCAATATGTCGGCACCCCCTAATCCGAGACCGTCCAAACCTGAATCTCCCGTTGGCAAATTCGGATTCGTGTAATCCCTTGATTTGTCATTGTTGTATTTGACGTTAAGTGCCGAAAGTTTTGAATATTCAATGCGAAGAGTGCAGCAAGAATTGTAGATGTTTCGACCGTCCAAAGACTGAAACGACAAACAAACAAACAAACAAAAGTTGATTTTTCATCAAATTCTTTGTGTACAAGTATTTTCCCCCCACCTCCAACCTCTTCGTTCTTCGCCTAGTACAAACCGAGTAAAAAGCAATAAAAAAAAAGGAATGGAATGGAAACAACCTTACGCGCGGAAGAAGGGGGAAGGGAAAAAGAAGAAGACGTAGAAGAAGAAAAAAAAAAAACGCAATCGGAAATAAAACTGTAACGGCTCACCGCTTTCCGTTTCCTTATTTTTCCTTCCACCCCTACCTCTTCTCTCTCCTTACTACCCTTTCCTCACAGAAAAAAAAAACAACAACGTAAAGAAATAATACTTTCAAAATAAAATAAAGAAAAGAGAAGAAAAGAAACAAACAAAACAAACAAACGAACAAACAAAAATCGTAACAGGGAAAGAGAGAAAGAGTTTCCTCGGTTTTTTTTTCTTTTACCGATTTCAACTTTTGATTTGTGTCTAATTCCACGACAAAAAAAAAAAAAAAAAAAAAAACTTTTCAATTTTTCCCTAATGCTCTCCCACCTGTTCTTCACCATTTCTTTTCCCTCCACTCCCCTCCCCACCCCCGGACCTAGGTTCAACGTCCACGAAACACAATTAAAAAGATTAATTATTTTAAACCGCTTAATACATTAAATTAAATCAACTTATATTTTGTAACCGGAGTTTTGAGGTTTTTAATCCTTCATTAAAATTTCGTTTTACGTTATTCCTGCGTTGTTTGTTTGTTTCTTGTTGTTGTTGTTGCAAAAAGTTTGAAAAGGGGGATTCGAAAGGACAAGAAGGGAAACTGAAAGAAAGCGGAGAATGGGAGGGGTAGGAAAATGTATAGAAAACTCTCTACTACTTCCTTTTTTGTATCATTTTTATTTTTTCAAAAAGAAAACCCTCCTCCCTCCCTCCCTTCCTCTTTTTAACTTTTTTCCCTTTTCGGAAAACAGAGTAACACGAATGGCGGTTTTATAATTAAAATAAAATAACTAATGCCACGATGTTTTTATTTTTCCCCCATCTCGTTTTCCATACCCTTTAAGAAATTAAGGCAAACTTTTTTTTCCCCCTCCTTTTTTTCATCCAATTAATTTATTTCATACGACTTATTGAGTAAATTTATTTCATTATTATTATTATTATTATTATTATTATTATTATTATTATTATTTTTGCATTTTCCAACCTCAAACACACAAAAAGAAAGAGAGAGAGAGAGAGAAGTAATAACATTGATAAAAATCAAAGGAGATTCCATCAATCACAACATCATTATCATTACAAAAAAATTTTTTCCATTCTTTACATTGTTTTCTCCTCCCCCTCTTCCCTCACCGACCAATCCCCTTTCAGCTTTACCCCTCCCACGACAAAAACTTTCACTTTTCACTCATCCCTCTCTCATTATCGATCAATCCCATTTCAGCCTTCTTCTCCTCCAAAAGGAAAAACTTTTGTTCGTCGCATCGCTTCCTCCCTCTACACCTCACCCATCATCGACCAATCCCGCAAAAAAAAAAAGAAAGTAAATTCATATAATAATAATAATGATGATGATGATAATGATTTATATTAATATTAATAAAAAAACTGTCGTTTTTCTTAATTACATTAAAATTATTATTATTATTATTATTGTTTAATTTTTAAAATGAACCTTTTTACTTTCTCCCCCTTTTCGCGCGGGGGGAAAAATACGGGAGAAAATAGAGAGAGAGAGAGAGAGAGAGAGAGAGAGAAAGAGAGAGTGAATAAAAAAAAAGGAAGCATTTAAAATTATTATAATTAAATTAATGTGAACTCGACAAAACTCCCGCCAATTGTTTAAAAAAAGAAAAAAAGAAAAAGAAAAGAAAATTTGTTCCGCCATTTTTTTTATTTAGTCAAAAATAATTAATATAATATTATAAAAGCATTTTCTGCTTTTTTTTTTATTTTAATTTTTTTAAAAAAATAAGTTTACGACGAGCACCTGAAACTTTCAAACCACTTAACATTATTAATGAGAATATTCTGAAAGAATTAAAAGAGAGAGAGGGAGGGAAGGGGAAGGGGGTAGAAGGAGAGGTAATAGGAAGAGGGGGAAGCAATTTTTTTTTATGAAAAGTTTTGCTGTGTTAAAAAGCATAATAAAAAAAAAAGTTTATTCATCTCGAGGGTCCCACTACCACCACCACCACCATCCTCGACAACAACCCACCCCCACACGCTTTTACGCCAAAGAGCCGACCCCTCCCCCCACTCATTACTACTCCCCACTCTTAATTTTTCTTGTCTCGTTTTTGGTTTCTTTTTCAACCATTTACAAACAATTTTTCTTTCTTTTTTTTATATTCTAAATCCACATTCGTTCTCTCTCTCTCTCTCATTACTTATAATAAGGTATTTCACATTAACGTAATTTTTCATTTCATTATACGTTAAAAAAAAACTTTTCCTTTTTTTTCTACTTCGATCCGACATAAAATTAAGTTGAAATCCTTTGGAAAGAAAGAAAAAAAAACCGCAAACAAAAGATTTTAAAGAGTTTTCAAGAGAACGGAAACGAAGGGAAAGGGGAGGGGAAAAAAACTAGATAAAAAAAAGGATCGATAAAAAAGGAAAAATCAAAAAAGGAAACGTAAAAAAAAAAAGGTCGTCTTGATGAAGAAAAATTGGCAAAGATTTCAACAGGAAATCGACAAACGAATGTAAAAAAAAAAAAAAAAAAAAAAAAATTTTCACGATCCGCTTCACTCTTTCCGTTATTTTTCTCAAATGAACTTGCTACTCTCCACACCCATCCCTCTCTCTTCCGACCTTTGACCCCCCCATTGATTTTCCAGGAGAAAAATTTTTTTTTTCCCTTTTTTCCCTTTCGCCTTCATTCACTAACGGATATTAATGACTGCTACGAAAAAAATAAAATAAAAAAATAAAAAAAATAAAAAATAAATATAAATAAATAAAATAAAAAAAAAGAATTTTAATAACGACGATAATCTTCTGCCACGGCATAAATAAAATTAAATTTGACGTGTACAATGAACGATAATTTATTATTCAACATTTTTCTTTTTTTTCTCTTTTTTCTTTCTTTTTTTTTATCCAAAAGTAAATAAATGAATGAGTGAGTGAGTGAGTGAATGAATGAATGAATAAATAAATAAAATTAATATTATTATTATTGTTATCGTTACGAAATTAATTTCGTCGTGGGAATAGAAAATTTAAAATTCAAAGGCCTGAAACTTCATCCAAAGATTCTGATTGTTTTACATCAAAATATTACTTTTCGCAAATCCGAAAACGAGCGAGCGCGAGAGAAAGAGAAAAACAGAAAGAGAGAGAGAGAGAAAAAGGAAAAATAGGGAAAAGTAAAAATAATAATAATAATAATGAAACTATTTAATTTCGCGAGCAAAAGTCGAAAATAATAATAATAATATTAATAAAATCAAAATGGCGCAAAAAATAACCGGATATAATTTCTTTAACGGAAAATGAAAAAATTTTCTTTTCTTTTTAATTATCGTTCAGTCGTCAGTCACCTGCTCTCGTATTTTCTCACATTTTACGAATTTAAAAAAAAAGAAAAATCGGATTTTTCATAACAGCGGGGAAAGGCGGGAGAGGGAAAGGCAAGTCGCTGTCACCGTCGCTGTCTCGTCGTCGTCGTTTTCACCGTCAAACCTTTTCCCACATTTTTTTTTTTTTTTTGTTATTCCTATCCTTCCCTGTTTCGCTCCGGGATTATTTTTATTTTTTTGACTTTTCCAGACTTGTTTTTCTCATTATCCTAATCGGATAAAGAGAAGATTAAATAAATTGTAACTTTTAATAAAAAAATAAAAAGATTTTTTTCAACGAGATCAAATGCAGCTTCCGGTAAAATCAGTCGTCTCATCTCTCTCTCTCTTTTTTGTTCTTGCCAACTCGTTAAATGTTAAACAATGTGAGAGGAAGAAGAAAAAAAAGAAGAAAACGATTTGATTGGGATAAAGCTAAAATAATCGAAGAGGCGGAAGAGGAGATAAACGTGGAAGTAGAAGGTACAAAAATTTAGGAAAATGAACGTTTTTTTCCCTTCTTCTTCCACTTCTTTCACGAACAAAATCATTTATCATCAAATCTTTTTTTTTCTTTTATTTAACGCTTCTAATTTTAAAAAATTTCACATTTCATTTATTTTTTTTTCTCTCTCTCTCTCTCTCTCTCCCTCCCCTTCCACCTATCGCTCTCTCTCTCTCTTCACTCGTTCTGGTAATTAAGTGAAAAAATACATTTCTCATCAAAATATCCAAACGAAAATCCTTCAGGCAAATAAAAAAAAAAAAAGAAGAAAATTCGTTAGAGGGGGGTTTAACGCACTTTTCTCCCCACCACCACCAGCGATCCCGCCCCCATCCGAGACCTGTTTTTAACCGTTTGAAATTCGATAAAAAAATTTTTTTTTAATGGTTTGCTTTTTTCTATTTACACACACACACACACACACACGATGCTCGCCCTCCCCCCTTTTAATTTCCACTTCAAAAATGCGTCTCACCCTTTTCCCGCTCCCACACCCGAACGAGATTTCTTTTATCTAATGCCACGATCATTCATTTTTTTTTTTTTTTTTTTTTTTATTTAAACGTGCACGACAAATAAAAAAAAAAGTAAAAAGTAAAAACGTTTAAGGTAATATTAGTAATAATAATAATAACGTAATTAAATTATTCCATGTTGGTTGACGAAGTGAACAAACAGAATGAATTTAAATGAAATTAAAAATTTATTACTTTTTCTCTCTCTCTCTTATTCTTTCTTTCTTTCTCTTTTTACCGAAATTTTCTCTTTGTCTTTCCTTCTGTCTCTCCCCCTTTCCTTGTTTCTTTTTCCCCCCGCTTCGATGAAAAAAAAAAAAACAAAAATGGAGGACCGGGGAAAAAAGGGTATCATAAGAGAGAGAAAGAGAAAAAGAGAGAGAGAGAGAAAGGTCTCTTTGCAAACTTTTCTTTTTTTTTTTTCGGCTTTGACTTTAATTTTATTAAAAAAACGATAATAATAATAATAATCGAAATTGACTTTCGAAAATTTTAGTTCGACTCCATTTTAAGCCCGTCCGCCCCCTTCCTGTCCTCTACGCGTCGCCATAATTATTTAACGTACACACGCACACACTCACTCAGTCTTTCTCTTTTCACATTTAAAACTTCCTTTCTTTTACGCAATCACGCACGCACGCACGCACGCAGACATTCCTTCAACCCTTTAAATAAGTTTTGAAATTTATGTTATGAATATTAACACGATGCGAACACGAATCAATTATGTGACTCCCCTTTCACTCCATTTTCCCTTCTCTCTCTCTCTCACACACTTTCCTTTTTCACTCCCTAACAAAAAAAAAAAAAATTATAATTCATTTCATCGTCACTCACGTAAATGAAAAACGGAAACAGAAATGAACTCAAACGAAAAAAAAAAAAAAATCGATCGGAGAGGGGGAAGGAAAATCAAAACATGAAAAATAATAATAATAATAAGAATTATAATGAAATAAAAGAGGGAGGCGCGGACGAAAACGGTGAAGGAAACAAAACGAAAAGAAAAAAGATGTAAAAAAACATAAAACGACATTACGATCGAAAAACGCGGAGGGAGAGGAAAAAAAAGTAGGAGGAGGGAACAATAAGGAAAGGAAACGGAAATGAAGAAACCGAACCTGTTGAATCTTACACGCGCACTCACGCACACATTTACGCCCCCCAAAAATAAAACAATTCATTTAATCGAATCGTCGTGAATTCAATTTTCCTTTGTTAATAAATAATAATAATAATAATATTTAATAATAATAATGATAATAATAATGAACGTGTAAAGAAAAATAAATAAATCGATCGATTGTTAAACCTTCGACATTTTTTTTTTTACTACAAAATTTATTATAACGGATGAAAAAGCTGAAAGAGACAGAGAGAGAGAAAGAAAGAAGAAAAGAGAGACAGAGAGAGAAAATGAAAGCATTCTAATGATACATTTAATAATTAATAATGTAAAAATATTTCCTTAAACGAAAAAAAAAAGAAAAAAAAAACGAAAGGAAAATTGTCGAAACTTTTCGTCTTTTTCTTTTTTTTTAAAATTTTCCACCGCCGCCTTGGACGTCCACGTTCCATCTTTTTTTTTTTTTTTTTGTTTAATTACCAAATTTTTACATGGCCCTCTACACATTTGACTCACTCTTCCCTTTAATTCGTAATTTAATGAAATCTAATAGTCGGTTCTCGTCGTTATTATTATTATTGTAATTAACATTACTTAATTATTAAATATTTCCCTCTTTCATTCAGTCATTCATTCATTCATTCATTCATTCATTATTTTTCATAATAAATTAAATAAATTAAAACTTTTTCTTTTTTTCTTTTTAAATAAAATTTTTCAAGTATGTTTTTTCTCTCTTTCTTTTTCTTTCTCGTCAGAAAAAACTTTTTACTTTTTCTCGTCATCATTATTATTATTATTATTTAAAAAAAAAAAATTTCAACATGGCGTTTTCATTCAAACTATTTAAGAATCTTATAAAAACCGTTAATTTCTTTTTTTTCGTCTCTCGTTCAAAAGGAAAAAAAAAAAAAAAAAGAAAAAAAATGTCAACTCACCAGTTTGGCAGCTTGAGCCGTTATAACGTCGGGATATTGAATTAATGCCTGAAAAGAACCTGAAACGAAACAAAAAAAATTTCCACGTGATTTCAGATGAATTGTTCCCCCCTTCTCCCCCCAAAAATCAATTTATTATTATTATTATTATTACTTACTATTTTTTGTGAAGGTAACTATTTTCATAACACGGCCAACCTCTGAAAATATCTGCGAATAAAAAAAAAGAAAAAATTAACGATGATAATAATAATACTAATACTAATACTAATGATGATGATGATGATGATAATGATGATGATGTTAAATTTTTTCAATCACTGATTGACTGAACACGATTGACTCATTACGTTACACTTTCGACGTAAAAAAAAAATAATAAAAAAAAAACTTAATAAATCATGGAAAAACGTCACCGCATTAAAAAAAAAAATTATCGAAATTTATCAAAGGTTTCCTCCCCTCGTCCCTCATCCCCCACACGTTATCGAAAGCAATCAAAGGAAAATAAAAGGAAAAAAGTCGAAACGTTAAATTTAATTTTTTATATTTATAAATATAAATAATAATTATCGAAAGGGAAAAATCGATTAATAAAATAAAAATTTAATAATAATAATAATATCGATAATAATAATAATAACGATGGTGGAGGATGATAATGATAATAAAAACGTTTTTTTTTAGTTATACCGACAAACTCCTCCCTCCCTCTCCCTCTGTTTTTCGTCTGCTTCGCAGCCCTTTTTTTTTTATTTAAAAAAACCCTTTCCACAACCCTTTTTCCTCTCCCTCCGCTTCCCTTTTTCCCTCTTTCTCCCCTTTCTCCCTACCACTTCCCTCTCTTGTTATTCTTTTCACCTTTCCACATTACATCAACCAAAATAATTAAATTATTTCTGATGGGATTTTTTTTTTTTTTGAAAATATATATATATTGAAAACTTAAGTTATTGACATTATCGGCATTCGATAATGAGAATTTAACAATACAAAAGAATACAAAAAAAAATGGAAAAGGAAAAAGGAAAAAAAAGGAAACGACAGAGACAGAGAGAAAGAGAAGAGAGAGAGAGAGGAAGGGAGGGAGGGAGTCAGAGAGGAAAAGAATGGAAATAAGAGTTGGAAAAAGGAACAAAAAAAAAAAAAAACCTTTTAAGTTTAACAGTTAGGAATAACAATAATAACAATAATAATAATAATAATAATAATAATAATAATAATAATTTGAAAATAAATAAATAAAATAAATGGAAAAGGTAAAAAGAAAAAAAAAATTATAAATCGTTATATAAAAATGGAATAAAAAAAAAGGAAAAAAAGGAAAAAGAAAAATTTTCCACCCAACGTTTTTCTCACCCTTTCTAAAAAGGAAAAAAAAAAAAAGTTTTCCAATATGGAAACAATTTAGTTGACGTTTTTCCTTTTTTTTTTCTCACCCTTTTACTCCCCCTTCGATTTTCTTTTTTTTTCCCCTTTTTTCCCCTTTCTTTCTCTCCCCCTACTTTTTTCCTTTTTTTTATTATCGATTACGATTTAATATAAATAAACGTATAAACATAAAATTTTAACCTTTGACTAAAAAGTTTTTATTTAAATTACCCGGAATAAAAAAAAAAAAAAAAACTTTAAATCCTGTTGGAAATATTTTTCAAAGGAAAACTTTAACAACCCCCCAACTCTCCCGCTCCCCTTCGGTAAAAATACAATACAAAAAACAATGGAAAAACGCGAAAATTTAGACAAACAAAAAAAAAAAAAAAAGTTTTGAGGATTTTTTATGCGCACGTGGCACTAAAAAAAGAGAAAATGATTCTGGAACCACGACGGAAGTAATCGTATCGTCGTGTGTGAGGCAGAGGTATGTGGAACCCTTTTCCACTCCCCGGAAAAACCAAATAAAAAAACCAACGACGAGGAGGAGGAAGAGTCGGATGCACCTTACAAATTCCGTTCACGTTTTACTTTTTTTAACATCCGGTACGCACGTACGCACGTTCCCCCCCCTTTTTTTACGTACGAAAACTTTGTCGTGTCAATAAAATTTTCCGTCTCACCTTGTAAAGAACGTCCAACGTCACGGGATACACCATGTGCTCGATAATAACGCGAAGAACCGTGTTCGGTCCTCCCTGAGTGTCGATACTTCCGGATAATGCTTGAGCTGCTTGAAGAGCGGCCTGAGCGGAAGCGTTCTGGAAAAAAAACCAATCAATCAATCAATCAATCATTCATTCATTCTTGGGAATGTCGCACAAACGACGGGAAACATTTAAATGAGACCATGCAAATTCCAATTTCAATTTTTTTTGCCGACTGGAAAATTTTTCGTTAAATTTTGGCTGATTCCAGAATTTTTAAAGACGCAAACCTCCCCCCATCCCTCCCCTCTCGGATTATTTTTTTTACATAATCCTTAATTATTTAAATTCCATTCCGTGGCTCCCGGAAAAATAAGAAAAATAAGAAAAAAAGAAAATTATTAAATAGTCCGCGTTTATTTATTTTTTAATTACAATTTTTCGTGTCAGCAGAAAATTTTTTATTTTTTAAATTGAATCACGTAATGCGAGTTCTCTTGCTCTTTTTTTTTACGATTTTGATTAATTTTCCTGTGAGTGGGGGGGAGGGGAGTGTGGAAATTTTCTTTATAAAACAAACATCTTTGAAACGTCATCAAAACCAATAATAATAATAATAATAATAATAATAATAATAGAAGGACAAGAAAAATATTATAGAAGGACAAGAAAAATATTATAGAAGGACAAGAAAAATATTATAGAAGGACAAGAAAAATATTAACTAGAAGGACAAGAAAAATATTAACTAGAAGGACAAGAAAAATATTAATAGAAGGACAAGAAAAATATTAACCATGAATGGTGCGTTACATCCAAAAGCTGATGTGGATAGATTGTACGTCAGCAGGAAAGATGGAGGAAGAGGATTACGACAAATAGAAGCGGCATACCAGAATGCCATAATTGGAATGGGAAAATACATAGAATCCCATCGAGAGGACCCCATCTTAGCCCAAGTTATACATGCAGAAGAAAAAACTACAAAAAAAGGAGTTCTGAAAAGGGCAAAACAAATCGTCCAAGAAAATAAAGAAAATGAGATAATGGAAGAGGGGCAACTTGCAACTTATAATAGCAAAGCCCAATCTCAGAAGAAATTAATAGGCAAATGGGAACAGAAAAAATTACATGGGCAATACCTAAAAAGAATAAATGCCGAAGATATTAATAAGAAGAGCACGCACAATTGGCTACGACGTGGAAAACTTAAAATAGAAACAGAAGCGTTTATTACAGCGGCTCAAGATCAGGCATTGCGGACCCATAACTATGAAAAAGTAATTCTCAAAGTCCGCCAAGATGACAAGTGCCGAATTTGCCAATCACAATCGGAAACCATCGATCATTTAATTTCCGGTTGTCCGATACTGGCAAAACATGAATACTTAGAAAGGCACAATAAAATATGTCAATATCTCCATTGGAATATATGCCGAGAATATGGAATGGATGGATTACCCAAGGAGTGGTACAACCACATTCCAAGCCCGGTCACGACAGTAGGCCCATGCACAGTTCTGTATGATCAACAAATCCACACTGATAGAACTGTGCCAGCTAACAAACCGGATATCATACTCAGGCATAATGGGGAAAAATGGTGTAAGTTAATTGAGGTATCCGTGCCGGCAGAAAAAAACACCACAGCCAAAGAAGCAGACAAAAGGCTGAAATACAGAAATTTGGAAATTGAAATAACCAGGATGTGGGGAACAAAAACTGAAACGATTCCGGTCATCGTGGGAGCATTGGGAGCCATGCCACATTCAATAAAAGGAAATTTAAAGAAGATTATGAAGAACCTAAAAGAAGAAACCATCCAGGAAATCGCACTATGTGGGACGGCCCACATTCTTCGGAAAATATTATAAATAGCACCACCGATATTCGAGTATTTGTCCCTAAGGAATCGGGTAGAGACCTGGGATAAATGCTTAACAACCCCGACAAATAAGAGCCTTGTCGTGTTTAAGAGTGACCATAATAATAATAATAATAATAATAATAATAATAATGATAATAAATAAAAGTCGGAAAGGGTTTTTTTTTTTTTTTTTTTTTTTTTTTTTTTAAATAAATCGTTTTTCTTTTGTATTATTATTTTCCCTTTCCTCGTGTTTTTCTTTAGGGTTATCAACAAGTTGGTAACCCTGTCCGACCGAGTCCCCGGATTTACATTATTTACAACGTTTTAATTTTATTATTATTATTATTATTTCTTTTTACTTTCATCCCTTTTTTTCTCTCTCTTTCTTTTTTATTTTTTTTTGTTTGTTTGTAAACTTTTCATTTCCTTTTTAACGGTCAATTTATTTATTTGTTGTTATTAAATTGTTTTGACTGTCTTTTCTTTTCCCCCCCCCCAAAGAAAGAGAGAGAGAGAGGGGGGGGGATAAAGAGAGAAATGATGATGATGATGATACTGACCGCGTTGCTGTGCGTTTGATCTGTTTTGAGTTCTTTGTGATTGGAAAACTGGACGAAAACTGCTCTTCCTCTGAGTTGGGCAGCACAAGACGTGAAATAAGACACCATTTCCGATGCTGATAATTCGTCTGCCATTTCCAAAAATGCCTGGAAAAATTAAAAAAAAAAAGAAACAAATAAATAAATAAATATTTTATAACGGAAACGAAAACAAACTTTATTTTTTCTCATTCTTCTTATTCTCTCTCCCTCAATCAATTTCAAAAAAAATAAAACAAAATAAAAATTTTTTTTTTTTTTTGTCGAAAAACCGAAACAGAAACGTCGACAAAATGGCGTTTTCGAACCTTTTAAAAAAAAGCGGGAAATTTTTTTTTTTTTATTAAATTAATGATTACAAAACAAAAAAAAAAAAAAAAAACGATTGCAAATTCGGCAAAAAGAAAAACACGTGGCTATAGAATCGTTATCGTATCATTATCGCGATAGTGATAATTATTATATTTCGACCTCTCGAAAACCTCGACGAGTTTTTTTTTCAACCGGAAATAAACCTCCAGAATTTTTTTTTTCCTTTTCCCCCAAATTTTCCCATCAACCACCTTAACTACCTTTAAAACCTTTTATTATTTCTCATAATAATAATAATAATTTCAATCTTATAAAATAAAAAAACCATTTTCTCTCTCTCTCTTTCTCTTTCAAGATTTAACTTTTCTCTTCTTTTTTAATTTTCCTCTTTCTCTCTCTCTCTCTTTCTGTTTTACTTTTTTTTTTTCTTTCTCTACGTTTAAAACTCTTTTTCATCATTTTTTATTTATAAGCGAAGCAAATTGTTTGCCGAGAGCTTATTTAACGTCGCTCCAAGCCCAATTAAAACTTTAGCGGAGAAATTCAAGAGAAAAAAAAAGGAAAAAAGGAAAAGGAAAAAAGGAAAAGGAAAAAAATTAAAATCTGGAGTCTTAACCCAAATCGAAAGTAAAAAAAAAAAAGATAAAAGAAAAATTCAAAAAGAACCCTCTTCTACTTCATCCCCTTCTTCCCCCCTTTTTTTTTGAGTAACAAAGAATGAGAAAAATCAAGGTAAGTAACACGTAATTTTCGGAGCCATTTTCCTTTTCCTCTTCCCCTCTCACATTTCCCGGAATTATTTTTCTTAATAGTTTCAAAATGTCTAACGAGAGTACCACCAAGATAAGAAAATAATCAAAAAAAAAAAAAAAAAAACCGGAAAAGGATAAGAAAAGAACGTAAAAGGATGGAGGGGGAAGGGGGAAGGAGGAAAAAGAAAACAAACCTTATCCCGCTCACATTTGACCTTTTTTCCCCTTCCCGCTTAAATCATTTCCGTTTTTCTTTTTTTTTTTTTTTTTTACCTTTTTTCCTTACCTTTATTTAAAGAAAAAACCCGAACGAAGAGAGAGGGGGAGAGGGAAGGGGAAAAAGAGAGGAGGAGAGAAAAAACATTAATATATTCCACGGATAAAATTCTGGATGGAACTTTCTTGGGTCCTTCGGGATAAGAAAAACTCCTCTAACGGGTTTTGAATTTATTGACAGTCGAAAAAGTATTTTTTCTTCTTCTTACCCTTTTTTTTTTTTTTAGTTTGTGAAAAAAAAGCAGAAGAAAAATAAGGAAAATGTAAAAACTAAATGTACGTGGAAAAAGGAAAAAGTAACGTGGGATGAAGCAGAAAAAGGAAAAAAACAAGATTTAGAAAAAAATAATAATGATAAGGAAAAAAAAAAAAGAAAAAGAAAAAATGAATTATCAATTTTCTTCAGGTTTTTTTTTTCCATCGTGGCAGCACACGTACGCGTCGTCGTGTCACTTGTTTAAAACGTTCCACGACAACGACGACGACGATGATGATAATTTAAAAATAAAAAAATAAACGGTCATTTTTATCATTAACCGTTGTTTTTTTTTTCTCTCTCTTTCTCTCTTTACCAAAGACCTTTCATCTAATTTTTTCCTCTACCGTCTCCTGCCACGTTTTCCCGCCGCTCCTTTTCTCTCTCTCTGTACGTTTCTCTTTTGTCACGGCACCACCGAACCATAATTAAATTTGGTGTTTTCTGACACCTGTGACATTAAAGACCTGGCCACGTCATTTGTCAACATTTATTATTCCTCTTTGCCTATTTTTTTTTTTTTTTTGTTCGTTCGTATTTACTTTCACCCGAATTAGCCATTTTTTTTTTTCCAGGGAAAAAAGAGAGAGAAAGAGACAGGAAGTAGTAGGGGGGAGAGAGAGAGTGAAAAAAAAATCGATAACTCAAATTTCTAGTACTTTTACAACCTCCTCTTTTTTTTTAAATCTCTTCCTCTCTTCTTCCCTTTTCGACATCCGACCTTCCCCCCACAACCCAACCCAACTCCTGAGTCTCCCACCTCCTTCCCATTTCCTCGCACGTGAACTTCATTTTTTTTTTTTCTCCATGAGAGCGCAGCACGATCAATCAAACAAACATTTTTTCATATAAATTTTTTTTGGTTTTTCTATTTTATTTTTTGTTTTGAAAAAATATTTATAACCGATTATTATTATTATTATTATTATTATTATTATTATGGTCACTCTTAAACACGACAAGGCTCTTATTTGTCGGGATTTTTAAGCATTTATTCCAGGTTTCTCTTCCCGACGATTCCTTAGGGATAAATGCTCGGGTGCTATTTATATAGTATCCCGAAGAATGTGGGCCGTCCCACATTCTAGTGCGATTTCCTGAATGGTTTCTTCTTCTTTTAGGTTCTTCAAAATCTTCTTTAAATTTCCTTTTATTGAATGTGGTGGCATGGCTTCCAGTGCTGCTCCCACGATGACCAGAATCGTTTCTGTTTTTGTTCCACACATCCTGGATATTTTAATTTTATTATTATTATTATAATTATAATTCATCGCGAGATTCCATGCTTGCACTTGTAGAAGTTTTATTTCCAAAATTCTACCCGATTCCTTACGAATAAATGTTTCGATATTAATTTTTTCCTAGATTTTTCCAGAATATTCTCCAGTCTTATCCAGACTTTTCCAGTTTTCTCCAGATTTTCTCCAGACTTTTCCAGTTTTCTCCAGGATATTTTTAGACTTCTCTAGGCATATCCAGACTATTCTAGTTCTCCAGTTTTCTCCAGACTTCTCCAGTATTCTCCAAAATTTTTTTCCAAACTTCTCCAGTCTTATCCAGAGAAACCTCCCTAATCTTCTACACAGCCTTTCTAAACTTTTTCAGCTTTTTTCTAAACTTTTCCAATTTTATTTTCAATCTTTTCCAGATTTTCTCAAGACTTTTCTTGTCATTATTATTATTATTATTATTATTATTATTATTATTATTATTATTATTATTATTATCATAATCACTTTTTTTTAAATTTCAATTTTTAGTATCGTTTTTTCTCATTCTATAATAAAAACTTATTTCTTTTTTTTGACGAATGTTTTCGCCCGAAAATTACAAAAAAAAAAAAAAAAAAACAAGTTAAAATCAAAACAAAACAAAAAAAAAAAAATAAACAAAAATAAATAAATAAATAAAAAGAAGAAGAAGAATAGAAAAGAAAAAAAAAAGAAATTAAATTAGAAAACATTTTCGTAGAAAAAAAAAAAAGAAAGAAAATTGCTTGAAATAAAAAAAAAAAAAAAAGAAAAAGAAAAAGAAAAAGAGAAAAAAATAAAACGAATAGATTGAATCACGTCAAGTGGCAGCAGAACAAGATCAATTCGGTTTTTATTACCAATGAGAATTTGTGAATTTGGTTCTCGAATAAAAATCGCAAAAACATAAAAGAGAGAGAGAGAGAGAGAGAGAGAAAAAGTAATTTTTTTTCCCCCTTTCGTTTTTCACTTTATTTTACAAATTGATTAAAAAAAAAAAAAAAAAAAGAATCGTAAATACTAACTTATGTTATGGATATTATTATTATTATTATTATTATTATTGTTACTTAAAAATCGATAATCTTTTATCTTTTTTTAATCTTCCTATCCAACAGTTTCAACGCGACAAACAACATTGTTTCGTTGATTTAAAAAAAAAAAAGAAAACTTACGGAAATAAATTAATTATAATAACATCTCACCTGATTTTTTCCTTTGAGAACTAAGACGTTGGTGACACGTCCAAACGGAATACCCAAATGTATGATTTCCGGTTCAGAAACATCACTCGGAATGTTTCTTATGTGTATTACTTTCGAAGGTTTCACGTTTTGATTTTTATCAAGTTTAACCTGAAAAAAAAAAAAATCAATTAAAAACGCCTTAAAAATCGCGTACACTCATTTTGTCATACGTTAAAGAACGACGGGTTGCAAATGATTAAACAAAAACAAACAAGTAGAAAACTTTTTTTTTATTATTACCGCCCTCAGCCTTCCCCACGCTCCCCCAGCTCCCCGAATTTAATTTTTTTCATTGCCCTCGTTATTAATACGTCATTAATTATAAATATTAATAATGAAAAAAAAAAACAAAAAACAAAAAATTTTAATTTTTAATTCGTTTAACGTCAATTAAAAAAAAAAAAAAAAAAGGCAAAAACCAAAACAAAACAACAACAATAACAAAAAACCGCAAAGCATAAACGTTCTAATGAAAACATTAATTATTAAAAAGGGAAGCGCGCACACGCACGGACGGACGCACGAACGCACGCATGCACGCACGCACGCACATACACTCGCACACAACACGTCGGTCAGGCATTTTAAATTATTCATCAATTTTGAAAATTACCAAAATAAACACAACAAACAAAAACAAAAAACAACAAAAAAAAGAAAGAAAAGCCTTAAATTATTAACGTTCTTTCTATTCTTTTTACTATCACCACCACCTTCACCGCCACCATCAACGCCGACGCCGACGCCGCCGCCATCTTTCTATCATTTCTATTAATTTTCTGTTAAAATAATGTTTCTACTTTCTCGTTTTTCTTTTTTTCTTTCTTTCTTTTCATTACCTTTTGTTTTTTTTTTTTTTTTTTTTTTTAAAATAAAAGCAAGGGAAACAAAAAAAAAGAAAGAAAAACTTTCGCATTACATCTTATTTTTTTTTTAAATACTCAAATCATAATAATAATAATGAAAATCGCCTCGAAAAAAAACATAAACAGGAAGAAAAAAAAAAAAAAAGAATAAATATGGTTTTGTTTTACGGCACGAAACAAACAAACAAACAAAAAAAAAAAAGAACAAGGAGGGAAAAAAAAAATTCCCCACGAAAAGCTTTCAGCATCTTATTTAAATCTTTTTATTTTTTAAAAAAAAGTGGCATTAAAATGAAGACGTAAGAAAAAAAAAAAAACAAAAAAAAATTTTTTTTAATGCATAATGAAAGAGAGAGAGAGAGAGAGAGAGAGAGAAAAAAAAAATAAATGTTCATAGAGAAAAAAAAATTTTTTTTTTTCATTCGTAAAACACACACAAACACAAAAAATACATTTCTAAACTTCTCCGTATATTTTTCGTTTGTTTGCTTGTTTGTTTGTTGTTTGTATTCTTTTTTTTAGGGAGGTGGGGTGGAAAGGAAAAAGAATCGACTTTTATTATTATTATTATTATTATTATTTTAACTTTTCACGTAAAAACGACAATAAAAAAAAAGAGAAAAAGAAAAATTTGTACAAAAGTTTGACATTTAATTTAATGACGTCACTAATCAAAATAACAATGGCGATTGTTTCGCGCCAAAATAATGGAAAAAAAAAAAAAAAAAAACAAACAAAACAAAATTTCGATTTGAGTCATGACGTCATTATATTAAATTATTCATCCTTTTTTTTTTTTTTGAAGGATTACCGATGAAGGATAAGGTTGCTAATACGTTCGGTACGAGGAGGAGGAGGGCGGGGGAGGCGGGGAGGGAGGAGGGAAAGGGCAGAAATAGAAAAAATCGAAAAAAAAAAAAAAAAAAATTTTTTTTACACCAGAAATTGACAATATTGTTTCGCAGAGACGTTGCACTAATAATAATACTAATAATTCTTTTTTTTAATCATTGTTAATATGCGACGTGGCAGCAGAAGCCAACCACTGCGAACGCACCCGATTCGAATCGACCGATCCGATCCGATCCGATCCCGGCCCTGGGTTTTCTCTAATATAAAATTAAACTGTAAAAATGAAAAAAATGAAAAAAAATTTTTTTTAAATGTTTAATTAAATCGAAAGGCAAACATAAATCAAAACATTTTTTTTACAATTTCACGTCGTTTTTTTTATTTTTATTTAAAAAAAAAAAAAAACAAAATTTGAAAAAATTTACGTTTCGAAAAAAAAAAAAAAAATTATTTTATTTTATTACTTTTTACTTTAAAAAAAAAAAAACAGGAAATGACGTCACATCGAGAAAACATTATTAAACGAAATGTAATTAACGTTAAATCCAAAAGCGCGCGCGGCTCCCCTCCCCCGCGCAAACACGCACGCGAACAACATTTTTAGAAAATTCGAGAAAATTCAAACATTTCTCTCTCTCTTTCTCTCTTTCTTTCTTTCTCTCTTCTTTTTTTCTGTAAATCAATGATTAAAAAGCAAAAAAAAAAAATTTATTTACCAAACGACGTCAAATTTAAAGTCGAACAAGAAGAAAAAAACAACAACAAAAACAACATTTTTACATTTGCTTCTGATAGAGAAAAAAAAAAAAAATTCTTTTCATTCCGAACGACGACAACGCACACGCACACACACACGCACAACAGCAACAGCAACAACAACATCATCACGGGGGAAAGAAAGAGAAAAAAAAAAAAAAACAGAAAAAAAACTAAAAAAAAAAAGAATTAGGTGACAGACGACGTTTTCTTGTTCTCATCTTTCAAAACTTAGAATTTCGGAAATGTCACTTTTACCACTTTATTTCCGGTTTTCCCGTTTTATACGTTTCGCCTGTTTCTGACACGACAAAATTTGACACACATTTAAAACTGCACACTAATAATAATAAAAAATTCTTTTTTTTTCTCTCTTTTTGCGAAAATTCCTTTAAACCCTATTGAAAAAAAAAAGAAACCTCACGATTATCATTATTAATACTTTCATCTCATCATCATCTCTCTCTCTCTCTCTCTCTCTCTCTTTACCTTTCCAGTAATTTTTCCCCCCGTCAAAAAATAAAAAGGAAAAAGAGAGAGAGAGAGAGAGAGAGAGAGAAAAAAAAATTATAATTTAAAACGAAGAACGAGCGAATAAGGAAGGAAACAGGAGAAGGGGAAGTTATACAGTAAAGGTACGAAGAAAGAGGAAGAAAGTTAAAAAAAAAGAGAGAGAGAGAAAGAGTGAAAATATTTGAAAAATATGGGTAAAAGAGAGAGAGAGAGAGAGAGAGAGAGAGAGAGAGAGAGAAAGAGTAAAAAAATCTCAAAATGTTTAGTTTTTATTTAATTTAAAAATTTAATTAAACCACCTTTCGTTAATTCTTTTCTTTTTTTTTTTTTTTCTTTTTTTTTTTCGCTTCAAAAGTTTCAGTCGATTAATACCAGAGAGAGAAAGAGAGAGAAAGAAAAATGAAGAATGATTGAGTGTGAGAACGAGAGGGAAAGATAAAGAGAGAAAGAGAGAGAGAGAGGGAAAAAAAATGAGTTTCGAAAAGTTTAAATTGGTCAACCTTTTAACTTTTTACTGCTGCTGCTTCTGTTACTGCCGTCGTAAAAAGCTATCGCCACTGTCACAGCAGCAGAGACATCATCCTCGATCATGGAAAAAATTACGAGAAAAAAAAAAAGTAAAATAATAATAATAATAATAATAATAATAATCGGATCATATAATTTTTAAAATGGGGGCGGCGGCGGTAATGAACACGCTAAGAGGATTTTCTTTTTATAATTTAAGAAGTTTAAAAAAAAAAATAATAAATTAAATTTCTTTTTCTTCTTTAATTTTCTTTTCTTTCCTTCTCTCTTTCTCTATCTCTCTCTTTCTATTTTTTTTTATTCTCCAGGAGTCGACGTGATTTTCCAGTCCAGTAAAAACAAAAAAAAATTTTACTTTTTAATATTAAAAACATTTAAAAAATTCGTAACCGCCCGCTTTTTTCCGCTTCTTCCCACCCCTTTCCCCCAGGAAAAAAAATTCTACCGCGGTCGAAGTTTGTTCAGAAAAAGGAAAAGTAAATACAATGATTACGAACAACAACAAACGACAGCAAACAACAACGACAAACGACAACAAGTGTGAAAGGAACGTAGGGGTCGTGTCATTAAAAACGTGAAATTTCTCACACTCTCGAATTACGACATCAAAAGGCGACAGAAAAAACAACGACAACAACAACAACAAACAACATCAAAACACTAATAATAATAATAATAATAATAATAATAATAATAATAATAATAATAATATTTCACTTGTCAATATTTGTTAAAATTTTTCTTTTTTTCTTTTTTCTTTTTTTATTTTTGCTCGCATTTGTTAATAACAGTAACATAAATAAATAAATTAATTATTAATAATTAATTAAAGCTCCTCTCCTTAATTAATTACACGTCAATCAATTTCATAATGGAATAAGTAATTCTTCTTTTTTTTATTAAATTAAAAATGGCGGATTCGACAACCGATCGTCGGTTTTCATTGTCCGTAAAAACATATAAACAAGAAAAAATTAAATGAGACATCAACGTCGTCGTCATCACCACCACCGTCATCACACCCGCCACCACCACTACTGCCACGTTTCATTTTTAAATAATAAATACCAAAAAAAAAAAAAATCCTAAAGAAAAAACAAACAAGCCAACACGCGGAAACGATTTTCGATTTCAATATTATCATGAATCGCGTTTATTTTTATCATTTTCGAATCATCGGACCGGGGACGCAACACGATTCATCTATTTCCACGATAAAAAAAAAAAAAAAACCATCACACGCGAACGATATTTTCAAAGTTTGAAAATCGTTTTGCGATGACGCCACACGCACAAACACACGTCAATTGTTTCGCATAAATGAAAAAACAAAAAACTATCGCGAATCGAATTAAGGTGCCGCCACTCCCACCGCCACCGCCACCACCGCCGATAAATTCGTCATTTGAATAAATTCATTTTGGAATTCGTCCATCCAAACGTGAAAACTACTATCAACGTTTCCAGAAAATGATTTCACCGACACACTTATTATTATCATCATTATTATTTTTTTTTTCCAAAACGGAATGCAATCCGTTCGAATTTTTTGGACGTGACAATAAAATATTTACTTAGAATTTATTAAAAAAAAAAAAAATTTTTTTAAATTAATATTTATGAAGTTGAACGTCGGCCATGTTTTTTTTTTTCAAAAAAAAAAAAAAAAATCATTTAAATATTTCGTTTTGTTTTATTTTAAGTAAAAATTTTCATTATTATTATTATTATTATTTGTGTGTGTCGCGCGCGTTCGATGATGCATTTGTAAAAATAAAACATATTTAAATTTTTGTTATTGACACGTTCATCGTTCGAGTTTTTTTAAATAAAATTTCTCGTTGAAAAAAAATGAAAAAAAAAAGATCCCCATCGATTTTTTTCCCGCCCCCCTCCCCCGAGGAGAAGAGTGAAAGAGAAAGGGGGGCAAAACGAGGGGGGGGAAATTTCGGTTATTCAAAAATAAAATATATGTATGAATTTTTTTCGATTCGACATTATCAATAATAATAAAATAAATATAATTTTTTTTTTTTTAAATTAAAATTTAAAAAAAAAAATCGTTTTGCGCTAAATCGTATCACGCACATTTAATTTAATTAATTTTTTTTGCTAGCGTGTCGTGTAAACAATTTTTTTTTTTAAAAAAGTTTGCTTTTGCGCTTTTGCTATCGCGAAAAATTAAGAGGTGATAAAGATAATCCGTTTGTTTCCCCTTTCAATCCCTCCCTTCCCTGCCATCATTTCCCCTCTGCAAAAAAATTGTTCGATAGAGACACACAGACAAACTACTCTAAATTAAAAGAGATATTAAATAGAAAACTAAAAGAGTTAGAGTGAGAGAGAGAGAGAGATAGAGAATATTTTGAACTTACCTTCTTTGCATCGTTATTATTTTCACTATGATTCGGTTGCGGGGACATCACTGACCCATTGCTTACAGCTCCGGATTGTGACAATAATTCTTCGGAACCCCGCTGGAAAAAAAACAGAAAAAAACAAAAATTATTATTATAGAAAACAACAATCGTCAACAAACAAACACTACCACCAACAAACGAGAGGGAAGAAGATAAAAAAAAAAATTTTTTTTCCTGCCTTTTTCTGCCACATTTCTATTCATCATTTCTCTCGTAAAAACAATTACCATCATCATTATTATTATTATTTTTATTTTTAAATCCAGGATACGAGATATTTTTGTAGAAAAAATGACGGAACTCAATTGTTACACTATTATCATCATCGTCATCATCATGGTAATCGATTCGGTTCGCTCCAGCTGTTTTCCTTTTCTCTCATTCTCTCTCTCTCTCTTTCATTCCTTGTTCTTCAATCGTTTTAAGTAATAAAATACGATTTGACTTTTCTTTTTTTTTTTAAATAATAATTTTTAAACGGGACGAGAAAACGAAGAGAGAGAGAGAGAAAGGGGGGAAAGGAGAAAAAAACGAACAGGAACGTACGGACGGCCATATTTGACGGTGTTTAATACAAAAACGAATGTCGTCACAGCCTTTTCTTCATTTCATTTTTCGCATTTAATCTTCCACCAAATCGAGTCGAATGGCAACCACCTTTAATTAATCCATAAAATACTTAAGTGCACTTACCGGAGAAATTGCTCAAACGTGGCCGCCGCCGCCGCCACGGCCGCCCCCACCACCACCAACCAACTGCCGCCGCGCCATTTTTCTTTTTAAAAACTTAATTCAATTTTTTTTTTTTTTTTTTTTTTTTGTTTTATCCTTGAAACTTTTTTTATAATGTTATTAAATTGTTTTTTTTTTTTTTTTAAATTATTTTTCGTTGTTCTAAAATTTAGTAGGCACGCGGAGGTTGAGAGAAGGAAGGAGGAGGAGAAAAGAAAAGAAAAAAAGTAAATTACTATTGCGACAGGTTTAAACTCGTTTAAAGTCAAAAAAAAGAAAAAAAGCCGGAAAAAAGAAAATTAAAATAAAGAGGCCATCAAACGTAAAAAACGACGTCCGAACTAATTTTTTTTCCTTCTCTATTACATAAAAAAAAAAAAGAAGGAAGAAGAGTGAGAGAGAGAGAGAGAGAAAAGATCTAGGTAGCACGTTCCCAAGTCGTTAAAGACCACACCACATATTTACCTTTGGGTAAAGCACGAAAGAAAAAAAAAAGATTAATGATATTTATTAGGAACTAAATGGAAAATTTGATGAGGAACCCAAAATAAAAGAGGTAAAAAAAAAAAAAACGACTTTTATCTTTTTCGCAAAAGTTTTTTTTTTTTTTACTCGAGATAATTCGACAGGAAACGGACGGAAAATAAATCCCAAAGTAAATTATAAGAGAACGAAAGAGATGAAAAACTCCCATGGGGGGGACGGAAAAAAAAAAAAGCAAACAAACAAACAAAAAAAAAAAAAAAATAGAAAGAATGAAAGAGAAAAAAAAAAAAAAAGGAAAACAAATGAACGGTGAAAAATATATGTGAAGAAACACGCAAACCGGAAGTTTGAATCGAAAAAAAAAAACCTCGAAAGAAAAACAGGAAGAAAATGAAAAGACAAAAAAAAAAAAAAACAACCGTGATCGATTAAACAACGATTAATAGTAAAGAAAGAGATAGAAAGAGAGAGAGAGAGAAGCAGAGGGAAAGAGAGGAGTAAAGAAAAGAGAGACAGAGAGGCAGAGAAGAGAGAGAGAGAGAATGAAAATGAATGAATATTTTTACACGCTGAAAATGTTTTTTCGACCGCCATTAAATTATTATTATTATCTAAAAAAAAGGAAAAAAGGAAAAAAAGAAAAAAGAAAATTTTTGCGTTTTGACAAAGTTTTCTCAAACTATTAAACAAAAAGAAAACAAAATTTAATTAAAGCAAATAAAATAGAAAAGTGTTTGTTTGTGTTTGTGTGCGTGTGTGCGTGCATGCGACGACGACCCTTAACAGGGAGCAACAACAGCATCAGCAGCAGCAACAACATCAACAACAACAACAACGACAACAACACGCGGACGGGCCCGGCGCAGCAAAAAAAAACTTTCAAAAGAAAGCAATGAATGAATAAATTAATTAACGCGCAAAACTAAAAACTTTCTTTTCTTCTTAGGGAAAACCTTCGCGCGTGAAGAGTGTTTACTTTTTTTTTCCTTTCGCAAAGGTAAAAGAAAACCGGCAAAGGAATTAACGTGGGTGGAGAGAGCGGAGTGGGATGAAGTAGGAGGGAACAGGAGGAGGAGAAAAGAGAAAAACAAATTTAAATCGATAAATCAAAAAAAAAAATTTTTTTTTTTTTGTTTCTTTTTATTCATATAGGAAAGATTCTCAAATATTTCATTTCATTTTTTTTCCCCTCCCCCACTTTTGGTAGGCGAATAAAATTTTGACGTGGAAGAAAAAAAAAAACAACAACAACAAAACCGTAGAATAAAACGAATAAGAAAAAAAAAAAAAAGAAAAACCTTTCAATGAAGAGGAAAAAAAATTTCCCGGTCCGTTTTTTCTAAAAAAAAAAAAAAAAAATCCTGTCGATTATGTTAACTCACCCGTGATATTCTTTTAGGTGAAATACAAAAAGAGAGAGAGAGAGAGAGAGAAAAAAGAAATTTTTTTATTATATTTTTTTTTTTTTTGAATGCGGCGTGATGATGAAAAAGGAAAAAAGGAAAAATAAAGAAAAATAGAAAAACGTTACAACACGTAAAAGCTAGAAAGCTGTTGGCTTTTTTCTCTCTTTCCGATAAGGTAATTCATCCAGAAGTCCAAAAAAAAACCTGGAAAAATAAAATGGGAGGGGAGAGGATGGGGGAAGGGAGGAAGAGGAAGGAAAGATAAAAACTATCGAATCCAACACATACATACATAAAATGGCAAAATATTGAAAGAGAAAAAAAAAAAAAAATTTTCTTTTTGAAAACGAGTCGAAAAATGCATTATAATTCACATATACACAAAAAAAAAAAAAAAACATTGAAAACCGGACCTCGAGGGAATCGTAAAAACATCCAATTCTCCTTCCACGTCCAATCCTTTCTCCCTACCTCCCAACCTACCTATGCCAGTTTAAACTAACTCAAATCCTTTGTGAGAAAGAATCCTTTTTTTTTTTCCTATTTTTTCCTTTGAAATAACTCATTCGTGCCATTTGAAAAATATGGAAGTAAAACTTTTTTTTATTCTCATTCGGACTCGTACAAACATCATCCACCGCCTGCTTTTACGATAATAAAAACACGCGCGAAAATAAAATAAATAAAATTTCAAATTAAGATAATTGAAAACTAAAAAAACGCTAATGACACGTTAAACGATAAAAAAAATAAAAATTGTCAAAATTTACGCGTGCGAGTAACTCTAACCAACTTCCTCTCACTAATTTTTTTAACGAAATCATAGGGTAAATAAACGCGTCATAGAGTAATGTCGCTCCCGAATTTTCGTCACGTTAAATCGAAATATCAAGATGGCGGGTTAAAAGGTGCTCAACGTTTTTCTCTCTCTCTTTTATTTTCCAAAGAAAAAAAAAAAAAAAAACAAATTAATTTTTAAAATATTTTCATCACATTTTCATTTTTTTCCCCTTCAATTTCTTCCCATGGCGATTTCTTTCATTTCTTTCACTCTCTCTCACTCTCTCTTCCTCTTTTTCTTTCTCTTCTCTTTTTGTTTCATTTAATTTTGTTCTCTCGAAGAGAGAAGAGAGAAGAAAAAGAAAGAAAAAAAAAAAATTTTTTTTTTGGTTCATTAAAATTAAAAACATAAATTCTACCTTTAATTTAACTAATAATAATAATAATGATAATAATAATAATACCTCCACAAAATTATTAGAAAAATAAATAATAATAATAATAGTAGACCTTAAAAATTAATCTGGAAACTTTACTCTCCTCCACCATCACCACCCACTATCCCCTTCTTCTTCTTTTCTCTCTCTCCACTTCCCTTCCGAAAATATGATTTCCCCAACCGACATTTTTTTTCTCTCTCTCGTTTTTCCAGAAAAACAAAAAAAAAAAACGTTTTAAAGCATCAAAAAGAAAAAGAAACAAAAGAGAGAGAGAGAGAGAGAGAAAAGAAAAGAAAAGAAAAAAAGAGAAAAAAAATGGAAAACTTTTTTTTTTTCATGCCTCCTTTATTTTTCTTTTTTTTTTTATTTTCTTCACATTTTTTTTCCCCCCCATTTTCCTTTTCCATTCCTTTTTTTTTTTAACTTTCTATTCAAACTTTTTAAAATGGCGGCTTTTATTCTTATTTCAAAAAAAAAAAGCAGAAACAATGTTTTTTTTTTTTTTTGTGATTTTAATAAATTTCACGGTTATAATAATAATAATAATAAAAAAAACAATAATTATTTTTCATAAAACATTCATTAAAATAATTATTATCATCATCATCATCATTATTATTAATTTAAAAAAAAAAAAAAAAAAATAATAATAATAATAATACTTATGAAGGATGCATTTGTTTATTAATTCACGACTAATTAATGAAAACAAATCTTTTTTTTTTTTCCTTTTTTCCTATTTTTTCTTTTTTCTTTTTTTTTAATATTAATTTATTTTTGTTGTGATTTAACATTTATTATCTTCTGCCACGTTTCTTTTTTTTTTTTAATAAAATTAATTTATTAAAAACGCTCACGCGTAGTACAACGTCATAAAAAAAAAGAAAAACATGACGAGAAAATCTCTCGTTTATTTATTTTATTTCTGTCTCTCTCTCTCTCTCTTTTCACTTTCGTAGGTTTATAAAAAAAAAAAATCGAATTTCGATTACAATCGCGCGTGACGTCATCGTAATAAGTATAATAATAATGAGACAAAAATAATGACGTTTAGCATTAATTAATTAGGAAAATCGACATTTTTTATTTTTAAATATAAATTAAAGTTGACGGGTTTTACTCATGTTAAACAAATAGTTTGCTACGTTTTTTTATCTCTCTCTCCAGAATTTTTCTTCGTTTAACGAACGAATCCACCAACTTTATTTTCGATCTGTTTTGATAACAGACGTTCTAAACGCTGGAAAACGAACGAAAGAGAGAGGGGGGGGGAAAAAGAAGAAGGATAAACGATAGTTTTGACTTTAATTTCTTAAATTGTAATTTAATAATAGTAATAATGATAGTAATGATAATGATAATGATGATAATACCTGAAAATTTTCTATTATATGCCTTTGAGGCAAAACCCATTATAAACTGATATTCAAACGTGAACTTTAAATTATTTCCAGGTTTATTCACCTTCCACAAATGAAATGAAAAACGACTGCGAAAAAAAAAAAATTTTCTAACAAACAAACAAACAAACAAAAATTTAAATTATATGAATTCGAAATGAGAGAGAGAGAGAGAGAAAGAAAATAACAATCAAATTTTTACAGTTTATTTTTATCATCATCATCATCATCTTTTGAACGCCGATTTAATATTATTATTATTATTAGACATTATTTCGGAGTGAAATCATTCAATCAAATGTGTATTTATTCATGCCTGAGAAAAAAAAAAAGGTTCGTTTCCTTTCAATTCGTCAACAATCGCAACAGGTACGCAGAAACCCTCCCCCTTTTACCACCCCCCTTCCCTTCCCAATAAAAAGGAAATGAATGAAAAGGAAAAAGAAAAATCTTGCTTGAATTATTTCAATTTTTCTACCATTTTTTTTGTCTTTTCAGGTTCTCAAATAGATAGAGATAGATACATCGAGAGATTTTCCTTTACTTTTTCCTTATAAAAAAAAGAGTTCGGGTCGATGTCGGCGTCGGTACGTAACTCAACCACTTGAAACGGTTTCGCATCGAAAAATTCCCCCCACCTCGAAAACCTAAAAAAAAAAAAAACAAAGGATTCGAAGTAGAAAAGGATAGAAAAGAAAAAAACGAAAATAAAAAAAAGGAAAAGACAGAAGGAAAACTAAAAAAAACGACTTTCATCTTCTTCTTCCACTTTTCCTTATGTAACCAGTCAGATAAACTCACAACCTCGTCACAAAAAAAAAAAATTTTTTTTCTCTCTCTCTCTCTCTTTCTTCTTTGGGAAAACCTCAGTCTTAGTTTCCCCCTCTTTTTCTCTTCCTCCTCCCCCTTTTCCGACACATTTAATAAAAACTTTCTCTCAAAGAAGTTTATCCGGAAAAAGAAAACTTTCTTTCTTTTTCTTCTCCTTACAAAAAAAAATGGTAAAAAGGAAAGCAAAGAGACGATAAAAAGGAAATTTCCAGAAAAAAAAGAAAAAAGAAAAATTTGTCGTGTAATCTCGTAAAACGCGAACTCGAATTCAAAATGACCTCCGGGATATAAAAAAAAAAAAAAAAAAATCTTGTGGGTAGTAATTACGGGTCAGATAATAACAACAACAACAACGGGTACTATTCCACAGGTATCGAGATATCGAAGGACAAAAATTTCCTCCTCCTCCTTTGCCTCCCCCCATATCACCAAGCCCGTCGAACCGTGACAAACAAAATTACTTATTAAAAAAAATAACCGGACCGGTTTACGAAAACGTCTCATCCACAACAACAACAACAACAACAAACAAACTAATTTGAAATTTGAAATTTTTAATTAAATAATTATTCGCGTGTACCTGAACGAGTACTTAAACAATGAAACAAAAAAAATTAAAAATAAAATTAAAAAAAAAATTAAAATTTTTAAATCTTGCAGAAAGAAAACCCGTTGTTATTCGTTTAATGAATACAAACGTTTTTTTTTTTTTTATACACACATTCTAGTGCCACGTTAAAATACGTGACGGGTCGTTTTCTTTTTTTTTTTTTATTCTATACATTTTTTACATTTTTGCGAGGAAGAAGAGAGAAAGAAAGAGAGAGAAAAAAAAACGTCGGACTTTTGCGTTGTATAAAAAAAAAATTTTTTTCTCTCTCTCTCACTCTTTCTCTCCATTTTCTTCCTTTGATAATCAAATTTAAATCTCATTTTAGAAACAATTTCCTTTGGCACAAAATAAAAAAAAAAAAATCTCGCATCTCGTTTCCGGTTTTTATAGACCGGTCGTCGCCATCGTCGTCGTCATTTTTCTCCTTACGGAATATATGCGATTTTTTTTTTTTTTTTTTTTTTTTTTTCAACACGACAATTTAAAACGAAGCTAAAGGCGCAATTTTTCCCCCCCCCCCCATTGAATTCAGGCTCTCGATTAAGCAGACGACAAATATTAATAATATTAATAATAATAATAATTTGTTCTGTTTTTCCGAACCGCTCCGTCGATTATCGTTAATTAGTCTTATTTTCACACATGTTTGAGAGAGAAACGGAAAGAGATAGAGAGTGTGTGTGAGTAGGGGAGGAGAAGGGGAACGGGAAGGGGGGGAAATTAACAAGAAAAATTTTTACAGTAATTAATAATTAAAGGAAAATCATTAAAAGCAGACGACGACGTCGACGACGAAGGATTTGTGCAAAATTGAAAAGTTAAAAATTACTTCGGTCGTCCTTTCTTCGTCATTTTCCTTTTCCCTTTCCTTTTCTTCTTTCCTTTTTTTCTACTCTTTGGAAAACGAGAGGAAAAGGAAAAATTTTCTTTTTTTTTTTAAACTAAACGTAATTAATTATTAATAAACATACATTCGACGAAGAGGGAAAATTAGGAGGGAAGGGAAACTTTTTTTATTGCTAAATCAAACGAACGCAACCGTAACCCATTTTATATTCAAAACAAATTAAAAAAAAAAAAAACCTTATACACGTTCATTACGAATCCGACGTTGCCGATTTTCTTTTTCAAACGAAGGGAAAAAACGAATAAAAAAGAAAAAGGGAAGGGGAGGGAAGGGAGTGGAAAAATAAAAAATAAAAGCAGAAGAAAAAGTAAACGAAAAAGATTTTCAAGTGTAAGATACGCACACGCACACACACGCGCGCGTGAGAAGAAACGCAGTAAAAGATTATTAAATTATATTAAAAAAGACGGAGAAAGAGAAACAGAGAGAGAGAGAGAGAGGGAAAACATTTATTTACTCTATGACGAAGTGTGCGTTCATCGTGACATGAAAGATTTGACGTATGTTTTTATATATAAATATATTGATAAAATTCGTTTTAATTTAAACTTTTTCATTTTTTTTTTTTTTTATTTATTTATTTATTTCGATAAAAATAAAATTCCGCCATGTTTAACTACGTTCATTATTATTATTATTATTATTATTATCATTATATATGTGATTACATTTGTTGGAAAATTATTATCCGATTACGAGGAATTAACAAATAAACGGAACATCCGGTTTAATTTTAACTTTAAAAAAAAATAAAACCAAATTTTTTTTTTTAACATGTTTGCAAAAATTATTATTTCCTTTGATTTTCGAGAGAGAGAGAGAGAGAGAGAGAGAGAGAGAGAGAGAGAGAGAGAGAGAGAGAAAGAAAGAGAGTGAGAAAAACAAAAAGAGAGAGAGAGAGATAAAAGAAACGATGATGACGATGATGATTAATAAACAATCTCACGTGTTAATTAATGATTACTAATTAAATCATTAAAAACTCGCGAAACTAATTATTGTGGTTACTCGATGAGAGCAAGAGAGAAAGAAAGAGAAAAAGAGAGAGAGAGAAAGGAAAAAAAAAAAAACAAATAATCGATAGGATGGCGATCGTAAATAAAATAAAAAAACTCATTCGTGGCTTTTTAAAACGACCAAAGTCGAGACGATTTAAAAAAAAAAAAAAAAAACACATTTTACACTTTGATAAGGTAATAACATACATTATCTTTTATATCGATATATACACACGCATGCACGCACGCACACGCGCACACGCACACACACACGCACACATGCACACACACACGTAACAACTTTTTTTTTCGTAACGAAATCGATTTTCGATTTATATATACAAAAAAAAAAAAAAAAAAACCTCGCAAAAAAAAAGAAAAAAATTTATTTATTTCTCATTACGTGACTCTTAACATACATACGTACATACATAACAACATAACATAAAACATAATAAGAAACAAGTACGAAATATAAAAATTGTTTTTTTTTATTATTATTTTATTTTTCGTTTGATTTATTGCACATTTTTTCCCCCCCCCTTTTTTCAAGCAACAATTTTTTACGCTGTTTCGTATGCTCTTTAACATTATCATCATCATCATTATTATTATCATCATTATTTGTTTCGTCGTCGCCGTCATTTTTTTAATATTTTTGCCAAAAAATTTTTTTTTTTTAAATAAATAAATTTATTGTAATTCGTTTCTTTACGTTATTGTTATTACCATTAGTAATTTCGTAATATTTTTCATTTTTAAATTAACAATACGATTCAATAAAAAAAAATAAAATAAAAATAATAATGGGAGAATTGTTAAAGTGCTGCTATTATTATTATTACTGCCTTTTTTTTAAAGCGATAAATTAAACGCGGTCATTTTTCTTTTTCTTTTTTTTTCGAAATCAAATCTTGAGAATTTAAAAAAAAAAAAATTTTTTTTTTCTTCATCGTTTCCATCGAGGCGAAAACGTTTAAGTGTTAAAAAGTTATTGAAAAAAAAAAAATTCCGATCCCCCCCTCTAATGAATGAATAAATAAATGAAACCCCCCCCAATAAAAAAAAAAAAAATTGCAAGCACGCGATTATAGAATTTGTTCTCATATGTTTCATTTCCGATTCCCGTCACTTTTTTTTTTTTTTTTTCTTTTACAAATGAAAGAAATTAATAAAGGAGAGCACGGAGGGGTAGATGTGCGTAACAAAAAAACCGATCGGAACCGGAAGAAAACCGATAAACCGATTACGAGTTGAAACAACATCAACCGTGTGTAACAAAGCTCAAGAAAAACGAGGGAAAAAAAACCGCAGGAAAGAGAAAAAAAAAACCTGAAAGAGAACCGGAGGAAATCCCCAAACGCGACCACAATTAAATGCACAAAAAAAAACGAGGATGAAATGAATGAAAAGGGAGGAGAGAGAGAGAGAGAGAGAGAGAGAGAGACAAAAACAAAAAACAAAACCAACCCTTATCATATCCAATTTTCAAATCAAGCGACAAATATCGAAACAGTAACCAACGTAACAAATTGATAACAAACAAACGATTTTTCACGGCCTGAAAATCAATCGAAACGGCAAACAAACAAACAAACAAACAAATAAATACGGAGTAAAGGGGCGAGGGGGGAAAATATATAAATATAAATACGTCACTCATCTCAAAATGTCAGCAAAAGCCCTTAATACTCACATAACAAATTTTCCAACGTTAAAACGATCGAGCAGCAGTAACAGCAACAACAACCAAAACAAACATTCAACAAATTTTCCAAAATGTTGTTATTATTATTATCATTATGATTATTATTATTATTATTATTATTATTATTCCTCTTTTATTTCTTCCGATTTTACGCATTTTCCCTTCGCATCTTTACACAGCATTCATACACGATTCGTTCTTATTCCTTTTTCTCTCTCTCTCTCTCTCTTTAAATTTCATTTAGAGAAGAAAACGAAAAGGGATAGAAAATGAAAGAAAGAGAGAGAGAGAGAGAGACAGAGAGAAATAGATAGAAAAGAAATTCAACACGATATTCAAAAACATTCAACTATTTTTGGTCTTTAACAAAACCTTCATTCATTCATTCATTTTCATTTTCCTCTTTAATAATCTAAAATTTCAATTACAAATTTTCTTATTATTAATTAATAATTATCTAATCTATTACAACCGCAATAAAATTAAATAAATAACTTTTTCTTCGTACTATTCTTCTTCCACGTGCGTTTTCACGAGAGAGAGAGAGAGAGAGAGACAGACAGACAGAGAAAGAGAGAGAGAGAGAAGGAAAAAAAACGTTTACGAATAATTATTCTTTTTGCATTGCCAAAACGAAAGAACGAACGAACGGATGACTTCGATGATCATTTTCACACTCAATTAAACAATTTCCCGTTCGTTAATAATCCTTTTTTATTTTTTTTTTTTAACCGATAATTAAACGCCTAAGAAGAAACTAAATTCGAACGTTCGATCTAAAACGTTCGGAGGGGGAAGGGGGAAAATTTTTTTTTGTTAATCTCCTTCGAATTCCACAAAAAAAAAAAAAAAAAAAAAATTCAATCTCGTTCGTTACGTCCAACTTTTTCAAAATAAAAAAAAATTAATGGATTGTTTACTTACTCTATGATTTCTCTTTACCCTAATACTAATAATAATAATGATGGTCGAATGATTGTTTTTCCGTGTCGAATCCGATCGATATCGAAAATCGATGACTTTTTAAAAAAAGAAATTAATTTTCCATCACTCACCTGAAATGAAAATAAAAAAAAAAAATTAAATAAATAAATAAAAATTAATTAATAAATTACGTCATTCTCGTCGTCTTCTGCTTTGCCAAATTAAACATTTAATAATAAATTTGACAAATTTATTAAATAATATTATTATTATTAATAATTATTTGCAATATTTTATTTAAAAAAAAAAAAAAAAATTAATTAATTAATAATTTTTCTTTCGTTTTACAACCGAACGAACGTATTTTAAAATTAATGCAAAAAGGGAGAGAGAGAGGAGGAGAAAGAGAAAGAGGAAGAAGAGAAAGAGAAAGAGGAAGAAGAGGAAGAAGACATTTTTTTTTTTTTTTTTGGCAAAGATTCGTAAACAAAATTTATTTCATTTAACGAAACAAATTTTTTTAAATTAGTCGATCACGCTCCTGGAAAATGCGGAACGAAAAACAAAACAAAAATAAAAATAAATAACGAACGAACGACGACCCATTGAAAAAAAAAAAAAAATTTTTTTTTTATTATTAAATGACTTTAAATCATCGACGGAAAAACTATAAATAAAATTAACACCCGGAAACCCACCGGTCAAGACTAAAAAGAAAGAAGAGGAGGAAGAGAGGGGAGGAGGGAAGGGAAGAAAAGGGGAAAAAGGAAGCGAAAGGAGAACTTAATAAAAATAATGAAATCTACGTCACAAACATTCGTTTGTCGCGTTAAATACAAACCAACCACAGACACACATACATGTACACGTTTACGTATAATAAATTTTTATGTTTTCTTACTCTATGGAAAATTAAAAAATTTTTTTTGAAAACCATAGCGAGAATAGAAAATTTATTTTTTAAAATTAATTTCCCGAAAATCCAAATTTATTAATAATAATAGTGGTGATGATGATGACGATGATGGTGATGAAGAGAGTTGAAATAATAATAATGATAATAATAATCGTTTAAAAATCATTTCTTTTTTTTTTGGGGGGGGGGGTGAGATTGGGTGGGAAGAAATTCAAAATCCTAAATAAATAAATTTAATCAAAATGGATGCCATCAAAAAAAAAAATTTTTTTTTTCTTTTCTTTTCTTTTCTCTTCTCTTCTTCTTTATTTTCTTTTCTTTTTTTTCAAGGGGGAAGGGGAGGGGTTTTATTGTAAACAAAAAAAATGAATAATAATAATAATAAATACGGTCACGTTTATTTTTTAAGTCTCCTTTTATCATTTTAAATTTATACACCGCCTACTTGAAGAATTTCTAACAAACCCTCTTCTCATCCCTTCCTTCTTCTCCCTCACTCTCTCTCTCTCCCTCTTTCTCTCACTTGGAAATAATTTGTTTTATTATCGAGGATCGAACATTACCTTAACCAGTCGTCGGTTGTGCACGTAAACATTTTACCACTTGTACGAAATGAATTCGAAAAAGAAAAAAAAAAAAGATGACGACGCGTTACAAAACGTGAAAGCCGAACCCACAACTTTAAAACATTTTTAAAATTTTTGCAAAACGGCCATTTTCTTCTGCCATTTTTTTTTCGCCTTTTCCTACATTCATACCCAATCCGTGGTACCAACTTTCGAAAATGAAATCTTACGCCTTCCACGAACGTTTTATTCACGCGGCCTCCCTTTCGCACTGATCATTTATACGAATTCCTTTTGTCATCTTTCCAAAATCTTCTTCCCGAACGCCTCTTCTCCATCTCTCCTTTTTTAACAAACTTATTATACTCCTTATTTCTTCTTCTTCTTCTCCAACCTTTTCTTTCTTATTCATTCTCATTCGCAGCGTAAAAAGCGTCAACGTCATTTCGGCGTTTTTATTCCACCTCATAATCCTACTTTTCTCTCTCGTTTTCTTTTTTCTTTTCTTTTCTTTTCTGACATGCAATCTGTCGATGTCAACTCTTAAATATATTATTATTATTATTTATATTATTAATATTTTTCTCTTCTTCTTCAGAAAAAATAAATAAATAAATAAAGCTCTTACATAAATATTAAAAAAAAAAAAAAAAAAAAATCGTATTAAGAGAAAAATAATTCTTCTCATTTTACAAAATAACGCTTACGCAATTTGTAAATATTTCATATTTTCTTCTTCTTTTCCTTTTCCTTCCCCTCCTTCTTCTTTCATTTTTTTTTCCTCTCCTAATTGTAAATTATAAAGTGCATTTAAAAGAAGATTCCGTTGACGACGACGCAACTGACAAAAAGATGTAAAAAAAAAAAAAAAAAAATTCAAAAGTCATCGGAGTCATTAAAATAATTTGAAAAGTCACGTTTAAATGTTTGCTTTTAACTCGAGAGAGAGAGAGGGGGGGAGGGAAGGGAAAGAAAAGAAAAGTTAGAAGGAGGAGGAGGAAGGAGAGAGGAGAGAGGGTGGAGGAAAACAACGAAATCGCATGAAAATAAAATTTACCGGACGCGCCGCCATTTTGATTTCAATTTTTTTTTTTTTTTGTTTCTCTATGAAATGTTTTTTTAAAATAAAACATTTACAAAAAAAAACGAGAAGGGGGACCGGGAGGCGCGGGGGCGGGGAAAATTCGAGTATCGGTTTTCGCTTTTTACAACAATTTTTGCACCATCCATCCATTTTCTTTCTTTCTCACCAACGTCGTCTGCTGTTTGATATTAAAAAAAAAAAAAAAACAATTTTTTTCCATCTAAAATTGGAAAAACCTTTGAAAAAACTCCTTTGGAAAACTCCTTACGGATTATCGATAATCTCGTTATGATCGATCATTCTTTTTTCCTTTTGCATCTTTCCTTTTTCTTAACTCCCTCCTTCTCTTTCTCCTTCCTTTTCCTTTTCTTCCTCTTCGACGACTGTCTGCTGCTTTAGGTGATCTTTGAACGTTTGTGTAGAAATTCACGCTCCGACGCAAATAACGAAATAAGACAAAAAAAATTTCTATCTCTTTCTATTTCTCTCTCTATCGCTTTTTCCAATTTTAAACGTCTATACCGGAAAAAGGATTCAAAAATATCGAAAATATCAACAACAACGACGGCGACGACGATGATGATAATGATGAAGATAATAATTTATTATTCCATTTTTTTTTCCAATATTTTTTCTTTTCGCATCTTTTTTTTTCCACCCCCCCCCAATTTTTCTTTTTCTTTTCCCCTTTTCAAAGGTTTTTCGACGTATCGAAAATCGAACCGATTTCAATTTCATCTTTAATTTCTCGCGATCTCTCGTTTCAAAAACAAAAAAAAAAAAAAATTCAACTTGTTACTTTTTACGATGTAAAATGCCCGACAAAAAAAAAAAAAGGTTTTTCTCGCGTTTAAATAATGCATGCAATTTTCTCTTATCTCTCTTCCCTCTCTTCTTTTTCTCTTTCTCCCCCCCCCCCCCGCATTAACATCATCGCAACGTAAAAATTTTTTTCCTTCTTTTTCCTTTACTTTTTCTAATTCCTTATTTCCAAAACGTGCACAAACAAAACCTTTCATTCATTTTTTTTTAACTTATAAAACAATAAAATTATTATTATTATTATTCTTCGATTGAACGAACGTGAAAGAAGAAGAAGAAAAAACAGATTATCCATCAGGTCAAAAACATTTAATGGGAAAAAAAAAAGAAAAAAATTTCAATTTAATGACCGAAAAAAAAAAAAACAAAATTTTTTTCTGTTAAATTAACTTTAATGAGATTTTTTTTTTTTTTTTAAATTTGAATCTTTTTATAAATAAAAAAAAAAAAAATTTAATAAAAATTAATTAACCACGTAAAACATTTAATAAAAAAAAAAATAATAATAATAATAATTGAAAAACAAAATGGGGAAAAGAGTAGGAGGAGGAAGAGGGGAGGGAAATTAAAAACTAAATTCAGGGAATGAAGAGAAGAAGGAGAGAAATGTAACGTGTGTGAAAAGATGATGTATCATCTCGCATCGACCAAATGTGAAAAGACGAAAAGAGAGAAAGAGAGAGATAGAAAGAGATAGACAGATAGAGAGAGAGAGAGAGAAAATGAGAGAAATATTTCAAGTGAATAAGAAAACATCAAAAACTTTCGACCAAGCATTTGTCAAACATTTTTCCCAAAAACTTAAACGCAAGATTCAAAATGGCGGAAAGGTTCAGAAATCCGTTTCCGGTTAAAAAAACCAGACGAAAATTTTTGTTTTTAAATTTGAATTCGACGTTTACAAACAGTAACGATAATAATAATAATAATAATAATAATAATAAGGTAAAACAACGAGAACGAAACAATAAAACATAAACTTTGTTTTGTAAATGAAATTTTCGCGACTCTTTTCCGGTTTTCATTTTTTTTTTTTTTGTCAAAAAGGGGTCACGCGACCGGCCGCCATATTTTCTTCTTTTTTTTTCGTGACTTGCCCTCTCTCTCTCTCCTTTTAATCATTCATTTCAAACCTACGCATAATTTCGATTTCTGTCGTGGTGATGGCGGCGGCGGCTTCTTCTTTTCTTTTTTTCTTTCAATAATAAAAATTAAACTAAAAATGTTTGCCGGATTCCCCTCCCCTCCCCCTCTCCCCCGTTCGTTCATTAACGTCTTTCCTTCCTTTTCCCACGGCGATTCACAATCCTTATCATCATCATTATCACCGTCATTATTATAATTACTCGATTACCATTCGTTTTTTTCTCTTTCTCTCTCTCTCTATCTTTCCATCAGTTCGAAATTCCTCTTCTCTCTCTCTCATTTTCTCGAACATATGATTTTATCATCTGGAACGGAGTGTAAACGAACGCAAAAATCGATTTTTATATATATATATATTTTTTGTATAAAAAAAAGAAATTTTTCATATTATCATCATCAGACGCGTGAATTGATAAGAAAAAAAAAATCCATTGGAAAATTTCATTTATTACGAGAGAAAAAGAAAATAATAATAATAATAAAACGTCATCAACAGGTCGATCGAAAATATACAAAAAAAAAAAAATTTATATATAAATATACGTATTTTTACGTTCGTATTTATATCCGAATAAATAAAAATAAATAAAAAAAAAAAACGTTCGGGGGGAGGGGTAGAGGAGGAGAGGGAGGAGAAGTGGGGAGAACGGTTTTACAAATCCCGTTCGTCGGCATCACAAAAAAAAAAAAAAAGCGAAAATAGAATCAATGTACTCGGAACGTGTAGGGAGGCGGGAGGGGTGGGAGGAGAGCTGGAAGGAGGGGTGGGTGGGGGAGGGAAGGAGGAAGGGGAGACACACAAAAAATGAACGGGAGCAAAATAAAAAAAAAAAAAAAACTGGGAAAATTGTAGTAGTAGGCTTTACATTTACAATATATATATATATATATATATATATATATATATTTTTTTTTCCCTCTCTCTTTGTCTCTTTCTCTCTCTCGTGAAAATTTTTTTCGTGAAATTTTTTATTTAAAAAAATTCCCGCCTTTTTTTAAAAAATTTTTTCGGTACGAAATTATTTTGAAAAAAAAAAAAAAAATTTTCCTCCGGCGCCAACGAATTTTTTTTTTTTTAAATAAAAAATCAATAATTCGATGAGATGATGATGATTACACCGACGGCGAAATTTCTTTCACATTTTCTAAACTTATTATTTTTCAAATTTTAAAACAAATACATACAACAAAAAAATGATGATAACAATAATAATAATAATAATAATAATAATAATAATGATAGTATAATAGTTATAAATAATGAACCCGAAGAAAAACAAAAAATTACTAACGTGAGAGAAAGGACGGGAAAAGGGAAAAATCCCCTTTGAGGAAAATAGGAAATTGTTTAAAATGCCAATCAAAAAATTTTTACACCGAAAAATACCATCATTTCCTTATTACTTTCCATTTTCTTTTGCTCCCCCCCTCGTTTTCTTTTACTCCCCCTTCCTTTCTTTCCATAGAGATTAAACAATTTGAATTGCCATAAAATCATAAATTTTAACCTTCGAAAAACGTCCAAAAGTTTTCGATCGAACGAGCGAACGAAAACTTGGAATAACTTTATTTTTAAAAAAAACTTAAAAGTGATGGCTTGACAAGAAAAATAAAAAGCAAATACTAATAATAATAATAATAATAATAATAATAATAATAATAATAATAAAAACCTGAAAAACAAAACAAAAAAGGTTTTCTCGCAACTTTTTATGTGACACCAAATAGATTTCAACAACCTCCATCACCATCATCACCACCACCGCCAACGTCATCATCACATTAAAAAAAAAAAGAGAGAGAGAGAGAGAGAGATAAATATTGATGATGGCGACTGTAATAATAATAATAATACCGTAATAATAGAGCCCATTAAAAATTTACACGAGTCTAATTTCCCGGGATGATTTCCGGTAAAAATTAAAATTAAACAAAAAAAAAAAAAGGAAAAAATTGTCATTCCGACAAAGATTAAACGGCGGTAGGGAGGAAGGGAAAGGGAGGGCGGAAGAGGAAGGAAGGAGGAGTAGGAGGAGGAGAAAAGGGAAGAGTGGAGAGGCCTATGATGAAAGCGGAGTGACTGACTTTTTTTTTCATCGTCATCATTCATTTTCGCAAAGGGTTAATATGCAAAAATGCAAACATCATGGGAATCTGACGAGAGAGAGAGAGAGAGAGAGAGAAAGAGAGAGTTAAAACAAACAAACAAATCGTGAGTATTAAAACAACAACAACACAAAAAAAAAGTACAGCATCGTTTATTAGGGCCGATACGATCACGTGTGTCGAATTCGTGAATGAAAAGAGTCATATTAAAAAAAAAAAACAAAACAAAACAAACTAAAGATGATTTCGACGGTTGTATTTGCGGTTGTTCACCGCCGACGTGTTCCCGTGATGCTAACGAACGCAAAACAACTTGGGACTAATAAAAAAGAAAAAAAAATACGATTAATATTCGAAAACGGAAAAATAAATTTTTGTTAAATTTAAAAAACCTCCTTTCCTCCTACATTTTCTCCCCCCTCCACCCGAACATTTTTTCATTAAATTAATAATATGTCCGTTTCAACCATTTCCTTTTTCTTCTACCCCCCTCCTCCTCCTCCTCCTCCTCCCCATCTGACTTCCTAACCTTCGCGTCAATAAGAAAGAAAAAAAACAAAATTTATATGCCCGAGGAACCTTTGAGGATATTTCTCGGGGAGGAGGAGACAAAAAGGTTTTTTTTTTCGTGATTTATCCTTGCCTTTTCATCACCCATTTCCGTTTCCTCTTCTCACAAAGGTTGTTATCCTATCACCAAAATTACGAACAAAACAAAAAGACAAATTTAAAAAAAAAACAATTGTAAATTTTTTTTTAAAAAAAAGAAAAAAAAATGGCGAATTTAAATCCGAATAAATTTATATCGTGGTATGAGAGATTCAATTTCCCGCCAAAACTTATAAATTTACTTTTTACTCCTTTGGTGGTCCTCTTCCTTTACCTTCTTCTTCTTCCACTTGACAAAAAAAAAAATAATTTAAACATCAAACTCGTGAACTTTTTTTTTTACCTATTGGAAATTTATACGCGTTCGGAAAGGGAAAGGAAGGGAAAAAAATTAACCGGAAGGGAAAAAAAAACAGTGGTGCCAATTAAAATTTTTTGTTTTAACCGATTACCGCTCGAGCGCGCGCAAGTGCGAGAACGACGAGATTTTTCTTTCTTTTTTTATTTTTAAATTAGCAAAAGAAAAGAAAAAAGAAAAATTTTTTTCCATTTATGAAAATTTATAATTTAAAAACGTTCAACGTTTTTTTTTTTTTTTTTTTTTTTTTTTTTTTACCGGCGGGCTTTTCAATTTCAATTTTCCACATTTCCCAGTCATTCATTTTCATTTCCGTTTCCTTTTTGTTTTTTACTTTATTCCATAATTTCATAATTTTTTTTCTTCTTTTTTTTTTTTTTTTTTTTAAACATTTTTGCAAAAGTTAAACTTTTTCGCGGCTTTTTTTTCGTGCGATGATGAAGGCAGAGAACAGGGTAGGAATAAGGAAATGAATATAAATAAACAATTTAGAATGAGAAGATGTGTGAGGTAATGAAAAGAACAAGAACAAGAAGAAAAAAAATGGAAAAAAACGTCAGTCATGTCTTTAAAACCTAAGAGTTCATCGTGGTGTCACGGGGGTGAAATTCACAGTGTCTCTCATCCTTGATTTAATCATTAACGTCGTCTTCTGCTTTCAACTAATTTCACGTTTTTTTTCCTTTCCAGTTTTTTTTTTTTTTAAATACAAAAAAAATTTGTTTTTTTTCTTTTTCAATTTTTTATTAGCAAAAATCAAAGGCGAATAAAAAAAAAAAAAAAAAAAACTTTTACGGGAGCGAAATGGGAGCCCGAGGGAAGACGAGGGAAGAGATGAGAAAGGGAGGGAGGGGGAGAGAAACTGGCAGCCAAAAGAGGAAAAGGTAAAATCGAGGGAGAAAAAACGAAAAAAAAAAACTGAAAAGGTAAAAAAGGCCGTCGAGTTGTTTTTTGCCATTATTTCCTCTGAAAATTTCGCATACGATTTTTTTTTACCGAGAATAAATAATAATAATGATGATGATAATGATGATGATGCTGATGATGATGATAATAATAATAATAAAATTCATCGGAAATTTTTTGAAACTTCTTTTTTCTTTTTTTTTTTTTTATTGTTTTCAGATATCAAATTTACACAAAAAAATAACATTTTTCATTTATTTCTACTCGATTATGTATACCTTTTACGTTACGCAAATAAATAAATAAATATATAATTTATGATAATAATGATAATGATAATAATAATAATAATAATAATAATAAAACGAACGTTGCTGTTTTTATCCGACCGAAAATTGGCACAAGGTCAGTTTTATCGGTTTATATTTACAATTTTTTCATTTGGCATATTTTCTAAAAAAAATTTTATTTATTTATTTTTTCGTATTAAATAATTAAATTTTTGAAATGTTTTTTTTTGTTTTTCTCGAATTTTCCAACGTGAACCCCCCCTTCCCCTCGTCCTTAACGCGGCGGGAAAAAGGCGCCATTTTGTAAATAAATAAACGATAATTTCAAAAAGAATGGCAAAAACAAAAAATTCACATTTTCCTTCCCGTTTTTTTTTTTTTTTTTTCAATTGGAAAATGTTTTTTGCTCTTATGAGGAGGAACACGGACGGCAGGAGTAGGAGGAGGAAGAGAAGGGAGAAGAAGAAGCAGAATAGAAAAAAAAGGCATGCTTTTGAAATTTCAAACCTTAACGAATAAATTAAAACGGACAAAAAAATCCTCCCTGTTTTTTTTTTTTTTTGTCTTTTTACACCTTTAACTCTTTCTCTCTTTCTCTTCCTGCGAGGTGGAAATCAAATAACAAAAACGAAAAAGAAAAAGAGAAAAAGAAATGAAATTTAAAAAAAAAATCAATAACCTTAAGAAGAAAAAGAGAGAGGGAAAAAATCAACCGAAAACGGAAACTGAGCAAAGTTTTTAATAAAAGCCAAATGGCATCCGGAATTCTTTTTGTTTTTCGATCTTTTTTAATATTTTAATATTTGGCAAAGATAATACGAGTAAGAAAAAGAGAGAGAGAGAGAGAGAGAAAACAACATCACCAACATACATTTATTTAATTCAATGTAAATGATGAAAAATAAAAATAAATAAAAAATATATACATATGTATTTACGGCTCGTTGCCAACATTTGAAAAACAAAAAAAAAAAAAAATGAAGAGTAATCCGAGCTTTAAATGCATTTAATGCAATATTAAACCCATTTACTCGACTCGTACAAAAAAAAATAATATACATATAATAGGGAGGAGAGATACGCAGAGAGAGTGAGAGAGAAAGAGTGAGAGAAAGAGGAAAAAGTTCTCGCATTTCCCAACTTTTTCCGCCAACCTTTTTTTTTCCCCCCTCGCTCTTCATTTAAACCTTTTGAAAGTCAATAATGCTTATTAAGTTACAATTAAATTGAAACATTTTTAAACCCCTCCCCCCACGCCGCCACCACCGTCGTAAACGTTATGGTAAAACAAAAACCAAAAAGAGAGAAACAAAGTGAGAGAGAGGGAGGAGGGGGTAAACTTCGAGTAATGCGAGAATGAATGTAACCTATTAACAAGCCTTCGTTTTTCTTAACGTAATAAAAAAAAGGAAAAAAAAGAATTATATTGACGATGCAGAAGGGAAAAAAAAAGTGGCAGAAGAAAAACGAAAAAACAATAATGTAAAAAAAAAAAAAAAAAAGGTAAAATAAATTGCGTTGTAGAGAGAAAGAAAAAAAAAATCATTCACGGATAAATTATTGAATCCATTTTCCCCCATCGGAAAAAAAGACCGGAAGAGACAAAAAAAAAATAAAATAAAAAATGTAAAAAGACAAAGGAAATTTGCAAACGAAACCAAAAACCTTTAATAGAAAAAAAAAAAAAAAAAAAGGAAAGAAAAAGGAAAGAAAAAGAAAATGAGTGAGAGAGAGAGAGAGAGAAAAGAAAATAATGTTCGAAGGAGTCAAAAGACAGATTGCCGAAACGGAAAAAATCATTTGGGAAATATAAAAATGGCGAACGGAATACTTCCGACGTTTTCCATTTCTGAAATGTAAACATGATGATAATAATAATAATGATGATGATGATAAAATTTCAGAGATCGAAACGTGAAAACGTCAGACGGAATATAAAATGAAAATGAAGAGAAGCAACAGCAACAACAACAACAACAACAACAAAAACAACAACGAAGAGGAAAATAAAAAAAATAAAAAGGAAAAAGAGAGAAAAGAAAACGTAAAATTGATAAAAGCGAAACAATAGAGAATAAAAACACAATAACAAAAATAATAATAATAATAAAATAAAACAAATCCGTGAAAATTGCCAATCCGTACACGTGTGAGAAAAAATTATTTTTTCAATAAATTTTTTTTTTTTTTTTACACGATGTGTCCGTGATAAAAAAAAATGAGAGAGAGAGAGAGAAAGAAAGAAATAAATCGTCATTACACAAAATGAAAAAGAGAGAGAGAGAAAAAAAAATGAATCGACATATAAACAAAAAGAGTGAGAAAAAGAGAGACGTCGAAATTACAAATTATTATTAATCCATAATTACGTAACGAATTGAAACATTCTCCCTCTCTCTCTCTCTCTCGAGGAAGAGAGAGAAAAAAATTACAATCACCATAAAAGTAATTAGGTACGAAAAGCTTTTAAAACAGGTAATTTTTTTTTTTGGCACGAAAAACCTGAATCGGAAAAATAAACGAAAACCTGACAATAATTCAAAAGCAAAAAAAAAAAAAAAAAAAAAATGATTATTCATTTGCTACGGTTTAAGATTCGTTGCTAATGCTTTTTGCTTTACTCTCCTCCCTCTCTCCTCCTCCTACTCCTACTAACCCAACAACCTGTTTCGCTTCTCGACCTTCCTCTCTTCTTTCCTTCTTTTTCCTTTACTCGCCATCACGGAAAAAAATTATTATTATTATTAATATCGACAAACGATTATCGTACGCTCGATAAATCGACGAATAAAAAAAAAAAAATTAGTTGTAAATAATCGTGGCAAAAAACGCGACGAGATTTGCTACAAAAAAAAATTTAATCACCGTTCCCCATTGTTTTTACAAGAATGAAAAAAAGAGAGAGAGAGAGGGGGGGAGGTTATAATATCGAAAATAATCAATTTTCTTGTAACGATTGATTTTGTTTTTTTTTTTTGCTTTCGTTTTTTGCTGCGGTCAATTTTTTAAAAAGGAAACAAACAAAAAGTATTCAAACAAAATTTTTTGCTCCTTAAGCTTGCGCGATGAAAAAAAATTCTTTTGTCCATCCATCAGCTTCCAAAAAAAAAAAAAAAAAAAAAAATTTTTTTTACTCCTGCCACCCTCACCTTCTCCCCCCCCCCAATTTCCACCATTTTTCTTTTTTCTTTTCTTTTCTTTTTTTTTTCGTTACTCCCATCCGTGATTTTCTTTTGTTCATTTTTCAAACGCTAAGAGAAAAAAAAAATTTTTTTTTTTTTTTTCGTCTACCACGCACGAACGTTTTCATAATTTTCCCTCCCCAAAAAGAAAAAAAAAGAAAAAAGTAATAATAATGATGATGATAATAATGAAGCTCATCAAATCTACGATCCATTAAATACAATTAAGAAACAAAAAAAAGGAAAAAAAAAAAAAGAAAGAGAAAAAAAAATTAATTTTATGCATCTTTAACCACCAGCAAAAAAAAAAAACTCAAATTCTAAAACGTTAGCAAAGCGCAAAAACGAAGGTAAAAAAAAAAAAACCTCTCTCATTTTCAAAAAGCGATTTTTAATATAATGATGATGATGATGATGATGATGATAAAACGATTCGAAAAAATGAAAAAATGATTAACATGGCGGCGAAAAGTCACAGTGATGACTTGAAGCGATTTCCATCTGTCCGTCTAATCACCTCCGATCAAAATTGCAAATTCACGCACAACCCTTGTCCAATACATTCATTCGTCTACATATACGTTTTATTTTCCCGCAAAGGAAAAAGGAAAAAGGAAAAAAGGAAGGAAGGCCATGGAAAAGAGTCCCACCAAACTGCAACGTCGTTACTGTCTAAAGATAAAGAAAAAATGGAAATTTACCGACGGGTCCCCGAACAAACAAACAAACAAAGAACTTTACGGGAACCTTAAGCACCACTAATAATAATTTCTCTTCTGCTTCTTTTACCCCTCCCTTTCTCCCACCTCCCTTTTTCATCGCCGTCTTTCACTTCTTCATTTTATTACGTTACACGGTCGTCTTTTCCTTTTCCGAATCGCATTGACGCGTTTATATCGAACGAACCTTCTCGCAACCTTGTTTTTCAACAGATCAGCCTCATCATCTTCACACCATTTTCCAACCCTTTTCATGTGACCTTGAACGACTCCAAGAGTGTCCGGACTTTCGGAGTCAATCAATCGAATAAATAATTTCACATTTCTGTCAGTTGTCGTCGTCGTCATTTTCATCCCTGCTCATCCCTTTCGACCTACTTTTATTGTTATCATCATCATCATCATCATCATCATCGTAACTGAGTTCTTGTAAAACGTACCGATATAATAATAATAATAATAATAATAATAATAATAATAATAATAATAATAAATGTACGTTTTTTTAACAACATCCCATATAAATTTTAATTACTCTTTATCGGGTTTCGTTTTTTTTCCTTTTTTTTTTTTTTTTTTAATCCGAAATCCTTTTATTCGGGTCGTACGGTTACATTTTTACGATTTCCTTTTACTTTATACCCTCGTTTTCCTTTTTTTGTAATTCGCTCCTGCATCAAAAAAAAAATTATGAATAATAAAAATAATAATGATAATAAATAAATAAACGTTCACGCAAAGGCAACGACAACAACAACAGTAACGACGACGACGACACGGCGATATTGTCGTCTTCGTTACACGCCATTTTTTTTTTCTTTTTCTTTTACTCTCGTAAAAATTCTAACGCCCTTTTTTTTTTTAATTTTTTTAATTAATTATTAAACGGAAATGACGTCGGTGACGATGACGATGATGATGACAAGAACGACGACGATCAAAAAAAAAATTCGATTTCTACACTTTAAAAATAAACAAAACAAAAAAAAACTTTCGCCCCCCCCCCGTCGCTTTCTTACACGCATAACCGTTCATCTTACATCATTTTTCCTTACTTTGTGCGTGCGTGCGAGAGTGCGTGAGTGCGTGACATACGTAACCGAATAAATGAAAACGACGGTTAATGAATGAATCAATCGTTAATCAAAATTTTTCTCCTAGTTTTTTTTTTTTTTCTCTTTTCTTTTCTTTTGTCTCTCTTTTACACGCGATTAAAAAAAGAAACAAAAAAAAAGGGAGAGAGAGAGAGAGAGAGAGAGAGAGAGAGAGAGAGAGAGAAAGAGAAAGAGAGATAGAAACAAACATGGCGAGAAAATTTATTTATTTATTTTTATTTTTTGAAAGGCAAAAATGAAAACTTTTTCCCAGAAAAAAAAAAAAACTTTTCTATTTTTCTTTTCTTTTCTTTTCCTTTTCTTCCCTCATGTCGTAAAATTATTTTGAATTGCAAAAATGAAGTGGGAAAAAGGAGAGAAAAGACGGAGAGAAAAGGGGGGAGAAAAAGGGAGAAGAAAAAAAAAATTTTCTTTTCCTACTTTCAAATTTTTTTAAAACAAATTTGCAATTTTATGTTTTCGAATTTTTTATTTTTTTATTTTTTTATTTTTCCTTTTTTTCCTTTGCACGCGTAAAAAAAAAATTAATTTTCATCATCCGTTCGAGTTCATCATTTGGCAAATATAATGGGAGAGATAAAAGGGGATGATTACATGAACGTGTATGCAATAATAATAATAATAATAATAATAATAATAATAATAATAATAATAATAATGATCATAATAATGATCATAATACATGATGATGACGTAACATATTTTTGTGTTTTCGATCGTTTAAAAAACAAAAACAAAAGCAACAAGTAAAATTCAAAAGGGAAAAGAAAAAATCGCCATCGTGAAAAAGAAAAAAAAAAAAGTTTTTCTACGAACATGTTTCTGTGCGTGCGTGCGTACACGCCTACCAACACCACCACCACTACCACCCCCTCCCCATTTGGCACTTAAGTAAATAATGGTACGCGCGCACGTATATGTATATAATCAAATCCGTTCGGTTATTTGTCAATCCAACGATTGAAATTAATTATTAATTTTTCAATTTTCTTCCAACGGCTTTTGATGTGGTCGCATTTTCGACCGGATCGATAATTGGTTAACTTGTTTTATATTTACTAGAAATTTAACAAACATGGCCGCTAAAAAAAAAAAAAAATCCATTCCATTACGATGATGATGATGTAAAAAGAAACGAAAACAAATTTAACTGATGACTGTTTACGACGTTCGAAACGTTCGAAAGGAGAGAAAAAATCCCCCTTCCTTGCCACCACCACCCTACCTACCCATTTATCCACCTCCCCCCCTGGTCCCATCCATTCAATTAAATGTTAATCTTTTTGTGCCGCATTAAATTTTACTTTTAACAAAAAACAAATTTTCTTCATCTTTATTGTTTCCCATCTTTTTCTAACCTTACAACTCTCTCTTTCTCTCTCTCTCTATTAAAACTTATTAAACTCGCGAGAGCACATCTTTAAATTTGTTGTAGGAAAAAGAAAGAGAAAAATTCAACGTTTAAACCGGTTAGAGAAACTGCATGGAAAAAAAATAAACAAAAACAAAAATGGCGGATACTGCACTACGTGAATCAAAACAAAATCTTCTCATCACTCGCTCATTCAATTTTTTTTTTTTTTTTTAAACAATTAAAATAATTTTACGAATAGAAAACCGATTATGATACAATACAGGACGGATAGGATTTTCACGATCATTATTATTATTATTATTATTATTACTACAATTATTATTATTACGCAACGAGAATTCGAAAACGCGTGTACGACAAATGGGGAAAAAAAAATTTAACGTTCTCCGTGCACACGTAAATAAACCTACAGCTGCGTGTGCGTGCACACACATGTACGCACATTTGGTAAACCCATCTTGTCGGACCATCAATAATAATTAGGAATTTTTTTTTTTTTAAATAATGTGAGTTTCAAGGTCGACAAGTAAAAAATCTCCACGTTTTTTTTTTTTTTTTTTTTTTTTTTTTTTTTAAACCTTATTTCCTCTTCGTGATGGGTCTTGCTTGGGTCCGTGCGTGCACTTGACCGCGAGAAACGATAAAAAATATTTGAAATTTTTTTTCTTTTTTTTTGGGGGGGCCTTTAAAACCATGAGAGAGATTTTCAACGTGCGTTTTCATTCTTTTCCCTTTGTAAAGTAAACCACTCGCAAACATACTCTCGACAAACATAAACGCACAAACACGCAGAACCTCATTCACAAACGGGAGAGGGAAAAAAACTAACAAACAAACAAACGCACGCGTTTAACAACAAAATCAAATAAAATAAATTACGTGACGTCAAAAACAAACCGTAACAAACATTTAATAAAAACAAAAAAAAAAAAAACACAAAAATTTCCTTTTTTTTTTTTTTTTCTTGTTTCCTTTTTCTCTATTTATTTTATCATTACTTATTATTATTATTATTATCTTTTTCTTTTCCTATTCCTTTCTCTCTCTCTCTCGCTCATTTTTCTCGTATTGAAAAATAAAACCGGATGTATGCGTCTTTTCAGCAATTTCAGAAAGAGAGAGAAAAAATCGTAAAATGTCTGTTACGATAATAAAAATAAAAAATTTTTTTTTCCCGTTTAAATACCATGTAAACATTAAGTAAAACCCATTTTGTGTCAATATTAATGTAAGAGACGCTTCTTCAAAGGAGAGTCCCTTTCCCTTCCCTCTTTGCTCCTCCTCCTACTCTCCCCTTGTCTTCAATCACGCCAAAAACTTCTCCCGATCATCTTCTTCATCATCTTTCCTTCCTTCCTTCCTTCTTCTCTACTCCGCGTATTAAATTTAAATGTTAATAAACAAAAAAAAAAAAAAAAACTCAATAAGTTTTTTGTTTGATTTTTTCTCTTTCTCTCTCCTTCCCCCCTTTCACTCCCTCTTCCCCCTCTCACTCTGCCTCTCTTCCTTTTTCTTCCGTTTCATTCATTTTTTGCCAGAGGCCTTATTTTTCTTTATTTTTTTCCCTTAATAGTTTTCATGTACGACCGGATTCGAATGAAATACTTTAAAATGATAATGATAATGATAATGATAATAATAAGAACAATAACACATTCAATAAAAGGAAATTTAAAGAAGATTATGAAGAACCTAAAAGAAAAAACCATCCAGGAAATCGCACTATGTGGGACGGCCCACATACTTCGGAAAATATTATAAGTAGCACCACCGAAATTTGAGTATTTGTCCCTAAGGAATCGGGTAGAAACCTGGGATAAATACTTAAAAACCGTGTTTATTGGTGGACATAATAATAGTAGTAATAATAATAATGACGATCGATGATGTAAAAGTTTTTTTTTTTTTTTTTTTTTTTTTTTGAAAAAAAATTAACTTTTTAACGTTTTGAAAATTTCTCAATTGTATTTCTGCTACGCGGTGGCTCTCCTCGTGATTCTTATTTAAAAACAAAAGCAATTGGAGTCATTCCAAAATGATATAAACAACAACAACAACGACAACAACAACTACAACAACAACAAACGACCTTCTCAAATTAAAAAAAAAAAATTTTTTTTTTGGGTTTTCTAATTAATTTTCTTTCGTTCAAAAAAAAAAAATATCGGATTAAAAAGAACGAAAGAACAATCAGTGAAACGGAGAAGGGGAGGAAAGAAGGAGGGAGGGGAAAAAATAAAAATAATAATAATAATGAATAACTTACGAGACGATTTTTTTGAACTTACGAAAACAAACCGTGATTTCAAGTCGTATGTGATAATAGTAACAATAAGAGGTCAATTTTAAACGTACCTGAAACAAAAGAAAACAAAAAAAAAGATTAAATGATGACGAGACTGGAAAAATTCTTTAAAGAGAGAGAGAGAGAGAAAAAGACACGTGAGGATAAAAATGAATAAAAGAAATAAAAGAAAAGAAGAAAAGAAGAATAATGAAAAATATGACGTTTCGCGTGCGTGCGTGATGGATGCAAAAGAATAATAATAATAAATAAATAAATGAATGAATAAAAAGCCTCCCCACTCCTTCTCTTTCTCCCTTCTTCCCCAAATAAAAAGATAAAAAAAAAAAGAAAACCAGATGATGACTGACTAAAAAAGGAAAGAAATAATAAAACGTGGAGAAAGAAAAAAAAAAAATTCCGAGCGGATAAGCACAAGGAATCAGAGATTTTAATTACGTGAACTAAATATACAAGCGTAATAGAAATAATAATAATAATACTTGAAGAAGAAGACAAAGTTGTAAGAGGAAAAAAGAAGGCATACGAAAGATAGAGACAGATAAATCCTACGGATAGATCGAGGGAAAAAGACAGAGAAAAAGAGAGAGAAAGACGTAATAGAATTGGAAAAATGGTTATAATACGGCATTAAAGTACCCGTGAAGAGAATGAACAAAGAAAAAAAATCCTCGTCTTGCCGCGAGTAGCAACGAGTTAAAAAAAGACAGAGAGAGAACGCAACGACTTTTAAGTACAACGACTTTTTTTTTTTTAAATTTTATACTTCTTTCAAGGTTACGCTAATGTTGTCCGCATGCATTCAGCCGTGTCCCAGACACAGCTCTTTGGTATACATTTTTTTTTTGTTTTTATTCCAAGTTGGAGTTGCCCTCCCGCTCCTGCCACGTCAGTCGACCATACACGAAACTATTAGGTTCGTTTTCGAAAGTGAACCTAACTATTCCTAATATTATCATTATTCAATGGACGCCATTAAGTTTTTTTTTTTATTATTATTTTATTAGTCGCTCGTTTCTGTGGAAAAAGGGAGAGAGAGAAGCAAAACAAGCCACCACCACCACCCATCAGTCGGTGGTAAATGGTGCCCCCCTCCCCCCTTTTTTTTGCGTGTCGTCATCATTTTGAGACGGAGACGATGACGACGACGACAGTGCTTTTACCTTTCACTCCTTTATTATTATTATTATCATCATTATCGTTGTCGTGATTATCATTATCGTAATAATAATAATAATAATAATCACAATCATTCTTCTTCTTATTATTATTATTATCATTTAATTCAGTCGATGATTAAACAAAATTTTTTCAAACTACAATAATAAGAAATTTAGTTTTCTTCGATTTCTTTTTCTCTCTTCCTCGTTCTCAATCTCTCTCTCTCTCTCTTTTCCCTTTCGTTTTCTCTTTTCACTCTTCGACTTTTCCAACAAGAGAGAGAGAGAGAAAAAGTTTTGGTAAATATATTTATTGACATTAAATAATTTTTGTCATTTTATTATTTATATAACGGCAAACGTTTTAATTTATTATGTTTCGCATTTCAATTGAATTATTTATTAGGTTTTTTAAACATGGCGTCGTCTTGTGACACTTTTTCATTATTTTATTATTATTAATATTGTTATTTTAAATGAAATGTTACAGAGCGGATAATGATAACGATATTAATATTGATGATAATAATAATAATATCGTGAATTACTTTTCCGGCACGACGGAAAACGTGTAAGTAAAAAGTTGTTGTGGCATTAGTTAAACGATGTCAAATTAGTCAAAAAAGTTGTGGCGGGCGGGGCGGGAAATCAAGGAGAGAGAGAGAGAGAGAGAGAGAGAGAGAGAGAGTTTTGAGGGATGTTTTTTTTCGTTTTCTTCATCGGGAATTGTCATCGATCAATGCGGGTTTACTCACCATTTCAAAATCGTCTTCCGTGTTACTCGAGGAAATTGTGACGATTTTATTTTGCAAATGAGACGACAAATCGATCGTTTCGACTTCTTCGTACCTCAATCCGTTACTCGGAGTACCTATGAGCGATTGCTGGTGAAGGTTCCAAGAGGGTAGCGTCAACGGTTGACCGAACGTTTGGGGCGGTTGTTGCGAAACGAGAGCCGCGGACGGAGGAGGCGGAACCGAAGACGATATGAGCGACCGATACCTTATCAACGGCAAACCCCCCTGCACGGATGGATACGAATACGCGGCGTATCTTGCGGTCGAAGACGATTGTTGTTGTTGCGGTTGTTGTTGTTGTTGCTGCTGGTGTTGCGACGGCGGCGGCGGCGGCGGAGGCGGAGGAGGAGGAGGATTCGGCGCTAGGAGTATGGGACAGTTGGGCGACGGACTTGAATTTCTCAGGTAACAGCTACAATTGCTTATGCAAGAATGATTCGAACAAAAATTACCACCTGGGACCGGATAGGAATTTGTAAAAGTAAAATAGGAAGGGGGTGAAAAATACGAATAAGAATTAAAATACGTTTTGAAAAATTAAATAATAAATTTTTTTGTTAATAACACGGAATTAACGAAAACGTTTTTCCACAAATTTCCCGTTATATTAACAACGATCAAAACGCTGTTGATCCCACGAAATCCAACAAACACACACAAAAAAAAATTCGCCGGAGGGGGGCCGTGGGCGGGAAAAAAAGGGAGGGAGAAATATGACAAACAAAAAATTAAACCCCGATATATATAATTCGTATTTTCTACTACAAAACTACTACTGCTCCCACGATTATCAATAATATCTAAAAGATTACAAATTTAAATTGACTTATATTATTAATAATAATTTATTAACAACGGGGATTTCGTATGTATATGTAAAAAAAAAGACGTGTAAGAAGACTCAACGCAAACGAATTGACTTTTTTTCTTTTTTTTATTCGGCCTAAATTACGAGCATAATAAAAAAATTTTTTTACTATCGCTAAAAATCCGAATATATCGAGAATGCAAAAAAAAAAACAAACAAACAAACAAACAAACGCGTCTACTACTTCTTCTTCTACTACCACGACTTATACGACGATAAAATTCTCGCACAATTTTTCCTTTTAAAATTTTATAAAACAACTCTAACGCTGGGGTTTACACGATTATGCGAGTGCGTGGACGCGTTTGCATGCAAATAATAATAATTATTATTATTATTAATTAATACTAATATCGATATAATATTATTATTATATTATACGTACAATTAACGCGTAAATATTATAATAATAATAATATACTCGGAGATAAGATTTATAAATATAAATATTTATTTATTCTATATATAAATAAATCGAAATCGAAAATATGAATGACTATGATAATGATAGTAATGATAATAATAATAATATTAATATAAATAGTTTAATATGTATATATATATATATATATATATATATATAGAAATATAAAATGAGTATGTATATATAGTATATATAGTAAGAAATAGGCGCGATTACGATTGTCACGAAAAAAAAGTGAAAAGATTGTCAAAAGATTGTTAAAGTTTTCGATTGTTTTTTTTTTTTTATTTAGAAAAAAGGCATACGCGTAAAATGTTTAAAAAATTGGGGGGATGATTCGCGGGGGGAAAATATAACAAATTTTTTATTTTTTCCCTCGTTCGTGCGTGCGGGTGTTTGTAAGTGCGCGTGAAAAAACGCGTGAAATTTATCAAAAGATTAAGAAAAAATTTATCATTCGTGTATTTTTTTCTTTTTTTTTTTTTGTATTTTTGTGGGGAGCACTCCGATTTTCTTTTTCTTACTCTATCTTTCTCTTCCTTTTGTTTTTTTTTTTTTTTTTTTTTTTTTTTTTTTACCTCGATTTCATAGAGTAAATAAATAAAAAAATTCTTATTGTTAGTAATAATATTTTGATTTGAGTTTTTTTTTTTTTTGTCGTGTCAACAGTTGATTGCGTGTAAATGCGCACACGTGTAACTAAGAATTTTTCTTTTTATTTTATTTTTAACGATTATTTAGCGTTTTAAATAAATAAATAAATAAATAATAATGATAATAATAATAAAACTTTAAACTTTTTTTATTTATTTCTTCCTTATACCATCAATTACATAAAAAAAAAAAAAAAACTCGCGCGCGTCATCATCAACATCATCATCATCCTTTTCCCTATCTTCAAAACAGAATTTTTCTCTATCGTTTCGAAACAGACAACGACAACGACAACGACAACAACAACAACAACAAACACAAAAAAAAAAAAAAAAAAAACGGGAAACGACGTTAAAAAAAAATTATACGCGTAAACGTAACTCAAAAAAAAATTTTTTTTTGATTTTTTTAACAGGAGTGCTCGCGAGCAAACAAACGTCTTGAACCCACGAACGAACAAACGAACTAACAAACGAACAAACACGAGAAAAAAACAAAATCCCGTCCGTTTCTTTTTTTTTTCAAAACTTTTTTTTTATTTGGTTTCGGTTTCGATAAAAAAAAAAAAGCGGGAAAATGATTGATCCGTGGAGGGAAAAAAAAATGTTTTTGGGTTTTTTCCCCCCGATTTAACAGGATGATGATAACAACACAAAGGAGAAGAAATTTTTTTTAAAAAAAAAACGAAAACAAAAGAAAAGGAAAGAAAAGGAAAAAAAAGAAAAAAAAAGGAAAAAAAAAAAAAAGAAAAAAATAGAAACCAATCGAACAGATCGGGAAAAAAAAAAAACCGGAGTGTTCGAACGTGGAAAAAGAATCCGTCAACGAGGCTCCCTTCGGCGCAACTGGTTCGAACGAATCGTTTGTCTATGGTTGACAGCTTTTTGCTCTCTCTCGATTCCTCTCCCCCCTCTCTCTCTCTTTCTCTCTCCCCCTTCCTCTCACGCTCTCTTTATCTCTCTGTCTTTTTCTCACTCGTTAACATCTTTGATTCTCTCTCTCACTCTCTCACTCTTTCCGCGGTATTCCGGGGATTCATACGATTTAATACGCATGTCTCTCTCTTTCTCTCTCTTTCTCTCTCTCTCGTACTAAAAGCCCAAACCGTGAACTCGCTTCTTCTCTTCTTTCGGTACGACCGAAAGGAAAAACAAAATAAATAATAATAATAATAATAATGGTTGAGAAAAAAAACGGGAGCGAAAGAGAGAAAGAGAGAGAGAAAAATTTTTTTTTTTTTTCCTTTTTCGTGTATTTATTACGACGCTTGCGTCCTTGAAAATATTCATCATTTACTATTATTATTATTTATTTTCGTTAAATGATGCTGCCACAATCAAAAGATACATTACACATCGTGATAATTATTATTATCATTACCGTCATCGATATCATCATTATCATCATCATCATCGCTATATTTTTCTTATTCTACGAACCGTGGATTTATTAATTTTATAAAAAATAAATTTTATGAAATTTAATAATAAAAAAAAAATTTTTTTTAAATCTGATGACACGTTAAAACTTTTTTATTTAACGGAAAGTAAAAAAAAAAAAAAAAAAAAAAAAAAAATTAATTAATTTTTTAATCTTCTAATTTAAAAAAATTTCTTTCCTTTTTTCCTTTTTTTCCTTTTTTTTTTTTGTATTAATTCTCTATAAAATTAAAGTCGATATAATTTTTTTTTTGTTTTTGTTTCAAATGATTTTAAAAAAAAAAAACCTCCGCCGCCATTTTAATAAAAGAAAAAGGAAAAAAGGAAAAAAGAAAAAAGAAAAAAAAAAGGAAAAAAGAAACATTTTAAAAAAGCAAAATGGCGTGAAAATTTTAATGCCACTACCTAAACCTTAAAGTTAATTTAATATATTTTACCATATTTATGTACATAATAATATTTACCGTATTATTTATTTTATGCTTTCTCCGAAATAAAAAAGAAAAAAAAATATTTTATCCTTTCTTAAACCATGATCATTTTTTTTTTTTAATATTATTTATTTTCTCTATGACTTTACAACAAACAAACAGAAACGGGGAAAAAATAAAAATAATTCCCCATCTGAAAACGAATTTTTCAGATTTTTAATTGGCGCGAAACGAAAAAAAAAGGGAGGGGAAGGAAGAAACAAACAAACAAACAAACAAACAAACGAAAGAACGAACGAACGAAAAGCAACCAACAGAAATTTCGAAAAACGTACGACAATTAACGGAAAAAATCAATTTAAAAAAAAAAAAGAAAATTATTTTTATTCGTTTTCGATTAAATTCATTTCCGGTTTGTTTTGTTTTTTCTTAGTTTTCCAAAAGTTTTTAAGAAACTGCATTGCAGTCGTTTGTTTATCCCTCAAAACGTTACGTTCCAACATTAAATGTCGTCATACTTTATACAAAACCAAATCAACTTCATAGAGTAATAACATAATAACAATTTCAAAATTTATGAATTTTCATAATTCGCCTCCCCACTCCCCCCCTTTTTCCCCCCTCACTCCCAAGGAATCCGACAGCTCAAAACTGCTGATTTGTCACTTTTATTAACCAAAACTTAAACGAAATCGTAACCGTGTCGCTTATATATATATAAATTTTAACTAAAACTTTACTTAAATTCTCCTACCACGACTAATACGGAAGTAAGCTTTTAAAAAAAAAAAAAAAATCCTTTAACTTCTTTTGATTTTTTACCTTTTCTTTTCATTCGCAAATAACAAATAATAATAATAATGATAATAATAATTCTTTTTCTGTAACAAAAAATAATAATAAAATCAAATTGAATTTTTCAAAAAAAAAAAAAAATTTATTCTAAAAATAAAATAAAATAAAATAAAAAAGTGGCAGCAGAATAAAATAAATCTTGCAACATGCATTATTGATGCGAATCTTTTATTATTTATGACCGCCGTTGATATCAAACATGTATACATATATATATAAATTTTTTATTTTTATTTTTAAATATTTGCATTATTTTCGTCAGCTGTAACGAGAACTGATATTACGACGCACGCACACGCACACGAAACCACACAACCCATACGTATTTCCCTCCCCCTTCCCTTCACCCCTTTTTTTTACTTCCCTACTATTCATTCTGGTAAAGAAAATAAAGAGGAGAGAAGGGAAAACACGCGAAATCGCCGTCTTTGCGTAAAAAATAAATTATCATTATTATTATTAGTAAAGGAAAAAAAAAAATTACGCCGCGTTTCCCCCTCCCCCTTATTCCACAATTTAAAAAAAAAAAAAAAATTGAAATTCTAAACACATCAAATTTTTTTTTTTTGAATGACTTAAACCGCGAGAATTAAAAATTCTTAAATTTCAAAATGGCTTTCGCGCCAAAATTTCTTTTCTTTTTTATTTTAATTTTTTAATAAACATTCTTGGGAGAAAAGGGAAAAAACATCATCGATGCATTTTTAAATGAGATGTTGAAAAAGAGAGAAAGAAAAAAAGAAAAAAAAACAAAAGAGAGAGAGAGAGAGAGAGAGAGAGAACGGACACCGTGCGGATCAACGATGACATTTTTCGTTTCTATTTCCGCCGACGGTAGTTCAAATAGAGGGCGCGCGCGACACATACACGAGGTACGTAACGAACGAAGCGTAAAGTGCGCGTTCAGGTATCGCAATTTTAATTTTTCCCTTAAAAAAAACTTTGTTTTTTTTTTCTTTCTCTTTGGAATGTTAAAAAATTGTACTTGTACGAGTATTGCTTTTGATATATTCATTTTACTGACCGGATTTACAGTGAGCGAATTTGTTTATAATAATAATTATTATTATTTTTATAAATAATAAATTTTGAAAGAGAAAGAGAAAACACGGTTAGAAAGAGAGGACAAAAAGAAAAGAAAAGAAAAGAAAAAGTCCGACGAGATTAGATTTTTTTTTCAGACGTTTCGACGATAAAATTCAATTCAAAATATTAAAAAAAGAAAAGAAAAAAAAAATTTTGTATTTTTTTTTTTTTTTTTTAGGGCCCTCCAGGTGTTTTTCTTTCACTCCACTCATTCTACTCAAAATCCCTTTTTTCCCGTTCTTTCTCTCTTTTCTCCTTTCCATATTTTTTTTTTTTTTTGTTAGCCAACCTATCCCCTCCAGCACGGTGAAAGCACATCCCGGAGACATTTTTTTTTTCCCTTTTCCATTTTTTCCAAAAGAACGATCCTAAATTTAATTTCATAACTTTTTATAAGATAATTCTTATAAATATATATATATATATATTTTCGTGCTTAAAAAGTTTAAAAAATAATAATAATAATGGGGAAATCCTGTCGACTTTTTTCCCCTCTTCCCTCCCTCTCTCCCCTCTTCCCGACCGCACTCCTTCAGGTTCGCAAAGTTGAGAAAGAAGAAAGAAGAAAGAAAAAAATTCAAAACTATTTTTTTTATGTTTAAAATTAAAAAAAAATAATAATAATAAAGTTTTTTTTCTTTTCAACGTTTCTTCTTCTACCTGTGTCCTTCCACCATCTTTCATTCCTTCCCTTTCCCTTTTTATCTTTTTACTTTTATTTTTTCTCTCTCCCTCCATTTTCGTCTTAAAATTTAAACTTCTCATTCTTCCCTACAGCCTCCTAAAAAAAAAATTTTTTCCCTTTTCTTTCCTTTTTTTTCCTTTTTCTTTTTTTTTGCTTTTTATGTTAATTCGCTAATTTCACTGACAGATTGTTTTTCTCTCTCTCTCTCTCTTTCTTTCTTAAATAATAATAATAATGAAAAAACGAAAGTAATGTAAAGAGAAAAATTTTTCCAACTGAAATTCTTAAACAAACGCATCAACCCCCCCCCTCCCATTACTCCACCAGCATCATGATAATCATTATAATCATCATCATCACCTTCTTCCTCCTCCTCCTCTTCCTCGAAAAATCTTATTCAACTTTTCTTTTTAAGACAAAAAAATAATAATAATAATAATAAAAATTATAACGAATTTTTTCGAAAACAATTTCGAATTCTTTTACAAAAAATTTTTTCATTCTTTTTCATTCTTTTTGTTGTACTTATTTCAAAAGAGAAGGAAGGGGGAGGAAGAAAAGAAAAAAATTTCACGTGTGCGTGTGTGTAAAACAAAAAAACAAGAAAGCCAACCTCAGAAAAATAAAAAATAACCACCGTACATATTCGCAAAGGAAATTAAAACGTCTATTAAAAAGACATCATTCAAAAAAAGAAAAAAAAGTGTGTGTGTGAGAGAGAGAGAAAAGAAAAAATAAAAGAAAATAAAACTAAACAAATAAATGGAAAGCAGGGGGAAGGAGAAAAGGAGGAGGGAAAAACATAACACAAAAGATCGTGGCAAGAGATTCAATTTAAAAAAACAATTTTTGTGTTTATTTTTACGTTTTCCCTCCCTCTCCCTCCCCCCCCCCCTCTCTCTCTCTTTAATTTTTCCAAAATAATTTATTTTAGATTTCGTCCAGGAGACAAAATTTTTGCGAGAGGGGAAAGAAAAAACGACGAACGCGTTCGTTCAAAAATATTTACACACACACACACACATTCACTCGTACGCGTGCGCTTTAACGACAATAAATAATGACGTAATAAACGTGTGACGTAATAACCGTATTGTGAACCAATTACGTCGAACGAAAAAAAAAAAAAAAAAACATTTTCGAAACAAATTCCATTTGTTCGAATTCGATTCATTAATTTTTTTTAAATTCTATTCCAGACGACAAAAGAATTCAAACAGTCATGGAGTCCTCCCCCCCCTCTCTCTCTCTTTCCACGACCATCTTTTTTTTAACTAACGACAGCGCCAAAACAAACGTAGTAATATTATTATTATTATTATTAACCAAATCAAATCTGAATCGAATTCCAAAAAAAATAAAAAGGCCATCTTAATAAGTTTTCTTCTTCTTCTTCATCATCTTCCTTTCGTTATTTTTCCCCCTCCCCCTGGCCTTGACTCAACCGTGGAAACTCACAAATCGTGACAGAGAGAGCCAAACTGGAGAGAAATAATAACAATAATAATAAAAATTTTTCTCGATATTTCTTTCGCTCGTCATTTAATTTTTTTTTTTTTGTTTAATCTCTCATTTTCTTTTCTTCTTCTTGTTCTTTTCCACTTTTCATTTCAAAACTCAATTTTTCGAAATTCAAACTCATAAAAAAAAAAAAAAATGGCGGGAAGAGCGAACGAATCGTTTATTAACCACGTTTTTATTATCATTATTATTAATCCACTCTTGGCTTTTTCTTTTTCTTTCGCAAAATAAAACAATCATTTCCAATAAAATTAATTTGGTTTCCCTTCTTCTTCTTCTTCTTCTTTCAATTTTGCTTTTTTTCGATTCGATATCGATTTATTAATCGAACTCGCGATAAAATTATTACTACTCTTACCTTTCCCATGATTCCAACCGTCAACAATCAAATGCTACAAACAATTTTTGCGTAATCCAAATGTTTGAGAGAATATTATTCGTAAAAACATTCACTTTTTTAAAAAAGAAAAGAAAAGAAAAAACGCGTACAAATTCGAACGCATATCCGTCAAGACTGAAAACAAAAAAAAAAAAAAAGTGGGGAAGGAAGGAGAACAAATAATAATAATAATAATAATAATAATAACAACACGAAAACGTTTCCGAAACACCCTTTGATATTGTGATGTTTTCGCACACAAAAACCAAAAGCTTGTATTTGTACTTACGACGTAAAATGATTGCACGCAATCATATGCTAATAATAAGAATGACGAATTAAGTAAAAAATTCTCGGGACTACCCCAACATTTATAACGAACGACGAGGGGAGTTTTTTCTATTTTTTTTTTTGTTTTCTCTCTCTCTCTCTCTTTCTAACTCATTCTTTATTTTGTTAAAGGATAGAATGAGCGAGATAGAAAACAGAGAGAGAGAGAGAGAGAGACGGGGAGAGAAAGAGGGGGAGAGAGAGAGAGAGACGGGGAGAGAAAGAGGGGGAGAGAGAGAGAGAATAACGGATGGCACGTAGGTTAAAATGAATTGGGGCTGACGGCGATGCCATCACCTTTTTTTTTTTTTTTTCTTTCTGTTACCACGACCATCTGCTCTTTGCTTGCTTGCTTGCTTGCTTGCTTTTACATATAATTTTTTTTTCTTTCTTTCTCTTCTACAACAAACTTTGATTTTTTTTACCAAATTAAAAAAAAAAAAAAAACGCGAAGAAAATTCGAGAAAGCGATGCGCGTCAATTAAATTTATTTAATTGATAAATAAATAAAAATGGCGGGAAATTTTTATCGGATTTTAAAAATAATCGAATCTCAAAATTGGAATAGATCCGACGAAAGGCACGTTCGACGAATTTTTTTTTTTTTTTAAATTTCTAACGTTCTCGAAACATCATCAATATCATTATTATTATTATTATTTTCTTTCTCCCACCTTCTTTTTCCCGATTTTCTCACAACATTCCTATAAAATTTATTTAAAAAAAAAAAAAAAAAGAAAGAAAAAGAAAAAATTCTCAGGTGGTTTCTTCAAATTTACCACATTTAGCTTTTTCCAATAGGCGATAGTGGTGGCGGTGGTGATGGTGGCGGTGGCGGTGGTGATGGCGATGGTGGTGGTGGTGGCGGTGTTGGTGCCTTTTTAATATTTTCAAAGTTTGTTGTTTTCTTTTCATGGTTCCCTCGCGACGACGGAACCATACCACCACCACACGTAGTTTTTTCCCACCTTTAATAAATTACTTTCGTGCACAAGTGCCTTCTCATTCATTAACCATTATGGGAGAAAGAGATAGAGAGATAGAAAGAGATAAAGAAATAGAGAGAGAGAGAGAGAGAGAAAAGAAAAAAAAATTTTTTCTTTTTAAACTTTAAACATCGAAACTCCCGAACAAAATTTTAATCCAATAAATAATCGTGGAATCTAACCCTCCCCGCCACTTTCTCTTCTTCCCCTCCTTATTATTATTATTATCATTACATTCGAAGCAACAAAAAGAAAACAATAATAATAATAATATTTTTCAAAGAGAAAATATTAACACCCAAAAAAAAAAAAAAAAAATTTTTCAAAAACAACAACAACAACGCATCGTGGGTGATATTCATAATAATAATAATAATAATAATAATAATATCGACGTGGTTGTTGTTGTTGTTGTTGTTGTTGATGATGATAATGATGATGATGTAAATTTTAATGATGTCACGAAATAAATAATAATAATAATAATAAAAACACCTGACTGAGTCTTAATCTTCTTGTGTGCACCAAATAACTTCTTCGAACCTGAACTTGATTTACGATCGAATCAGGTAATTCGACCCGTATTAAAATCAACTACTGCCACGACACAAAAAATTTTTATTTCAAATATTTATTCGCATGATAAATTCAACAACCCGATAATAATTCGTATGTTTGATAAAAAAAAAAAAAAATTTTTTTGGTCGTATTTTTTACATCGTCTTTGTCGTTGTTTGTTGTTCTTTTTTTTTTTTTCTTTTTCTTTAAATCCGACGAAAAAAAGAAGGAAAAGAAAAGAAAAGAAACAAAATTTATTTTATGACATGCGAGGTAAAAAAAAAAAAAAAAAAAAAAAAAAAACCAAAAAAAAACAAAACAAAACAAAAAAAAAGGTAGAAAAAATTTATAAAAAAAAAAAAAAACTTGGCAACAATGTAAAACAACAACAACAACACGAAACACCCATAAGAAGAGTAAAAATGTTTAGGAGGTATAATGAACTAACTAGGTACGAAGAACCACGTTCAAGGTTACGAACCGTAATTGTTTTCTCAGTTCCTGTACGAAACAAAATTTAAAAAAATTCTTTTTTTTTTTTTTTTTTTTCCTCCTAATCTTTTCGCATACCTTTTTAACGTGGAATGTACTATAAGAAATTTTTAAAATTATTATTATTTTTTTTATTATTAAGGCACGACCACTATTATCGTATACCTTGAAAATAATAAGAAATAATAATGATAATGATAATAATAATAATTTTTTTTTTTACGATGAATGATTGTACGTTGGAATTCGCAGACTACTCGTTAATCTAAAACTACGACGATGATGATGATGATGATGATGATGATGCTTTATTGAATTTAATTTGTTTTTTACTTAAATAAGTAAACTTCATTTTTCCCTCCCCCCCTTATTCGTGTATACATCACGTGACATGCACGCACACACACACACGAATTCGAATCGTTTTATGACGAATGACTCTTTCCTTGTCTTATTTTTTGGGCAAAACTGTTAAATAAATAATTTTAAGCGAAGGTGATTCTTTAAGTCGGTCCTGTTAGTCGATCCCATGTCCCGTCCTAACCGGTTAGGGTTAAGAGAGAGTCTTTTCCGTACACAACATGCTTGCGATTGGAATGTCGTCGTCGTCGTCGAGTGTTGTTGTTGTTCTCGTCTCGGTTACGGACATTCGGTCAAATTTAATTAATCAATCTTTCGAGCGAATGTGTTAATCGCAATTAGTTACGGCGAGTCATTATTATTCCTCATTACCTCTTCTTTCACTTTAACACGCGATAAAACGACCGAGTATACCATGGGAGATAAGAAGAAGTTCAAGAAGAAGAGTTAACACTACTACTACTACTACTCTTAGTCAATCGTAATGGGAACGCATGATGAAAATGACAAAATCCTCCGTGCGCGATATAACAACAACAACAACAACAGCTACAGTTACGAGCTACAGTTAGAAGAAAAAAAGCTCACGGATCACCATAATTTATACGAAGGAAGGAAGTAAGAGCAAGGAAAGGGGAGAAGGGGAACAAAAAAAAAGAAAGGAAAGGAAAGGAAAGAAGGAGGAGGAAAAAAAATCTATTTTTGAATCCTATCCAGACGACCAAAACGATAACGGGCGCGAGCAACAAGTTCGGAGGAGCAACAAGTCGTCTAATCAACAAGTTTTTTTTTTTTTTTTTTTTTTTCAACGAGTCGATAAAAATGACGGCAAACAAAAAAACAAAAAAAAAAAAAATTTCAACCCTTACGTACATGCCTATTTTTTATTATTAGCCAAAGGGAGAAAAGGGGAAGGAAGGAAACAAAACGAAAAAAATGGCAACAGGACGAACCGTAATTTACATTTTTCTCCAACTGGTATTTTCCCTACCATCTCTCTTTCCTCCGTCATTTTTTTTTTTTCATTCCCACAGTGCGAAGTTTTGGGGGATGGAGGGTGGGGAAGGGAAAGGGGAAAGGGAGGAAATTAATTTTAAAATTACGAAATATATTTTTAACGAGGTAATGAACGAACGAAAGAGGCGAGAAAGGCGACGTCGTGCAAGTGCCCGTGCACATCATGTATTTTCATGCGTAACCAATGACCGGCAACAAATTATCTTCTGCTTTAATATGTGAACCGTCCGAAACGATGTTCAGACAAGGGAAAAAAGAAGAAGAAGAAGAGAAAATTACTTTTCATTATTATTATTATTATCATTATTACATACGTTTTTTTTTTTTTCTCGTTCCACGATCTCCCACGTCGACAACGACATTATCATCGTCGTCATCGTAATCATTACCAACATTATCATCATCGTCATCATCATTACTATTATTATTATTATTATTATTACTTTAATATTCCAGCGCCAATTTATTAATTCATTTCGCGTCACGCCATTATCATTATTATTATTATTATTTTCTCTTATTATTGTTTGATATTCCAGTCCCAAAAAAAAAAAAAAATGTCGAAAATTTTCAATTCGATTCGAAATCTCCGGAAAATATTAACCGATTTAAAAAAAAAAAAAAAACAAAAAAAACAAACAAACAAAAAAAATGGCGTCCGTTCGTCCGATTTCTCGCGAGATCGATTAACATGAAAAATTAATATCGAATAAAACTTTCCGTTTCCGGAATTTTTTTTTCTTTTTTTTTTTTTTGTAAATAATCACCGTTACCGTTATCATTATCATTGTTGTTGTTTTTATTTTTATCTCATTTTCTTTAAATCCATCGACATCCGTTACGGATAATAGAAAATTGTAGAAGGGGAGGTAAAAGGAGGGGGAGAGAAAAAGAGACAGAGAATCAATTTCAATCAAATACACCAAAAAAAAAAAAAAAATTTTCTTTTCGAATCGAATCAATTTGGTAAATTATTTTAAAACAAAAAAAAAAAAATATAGATATATATAAAAAAGATTTTCGAAAGAAGAAAAGAGAGACATAGAGAAAGAGTGAGTGAGAGAGAGAAAGAGAGATAGAGAAAAAAAGAAGGAGGAAAAAAATGAAAAAAAAAAAAAGATTCAACAGGTTGCATGAAAAAATCGTAATCAGTTTTCACGCGAAGAAAAAAAATAAAGAAAATAAAAAAAAAAAAAAAAAATTCGATTTCGACACGAACAAATGATGGTTTGCTAGTTCCACGTTACATTTCGGTTCGTTTTTTTTTTTTCACATACCAAAAGAAAACGAAAAAGAAAAAAATGGATCCGTGTCTAATATCGTTTCGTGACGAGATATCGAAAGAAAAAAAATACCAAAAAATTAATTAATAAAAAAAAAAAAAAAACGAAAAACCGCCATTAGATTTCCACCAACTTTACAAAAAAAAAAAAACAAAAACAAAATGACGCAAAACGAATTCGGCGACAATATTAAAAATCTTTTTTTTTTTCAAGTTATGGCAAAACGTAAAACTTCTCATCATCATTAACATCATTAACATCATCATCATCATCATCACCGTAATATTCATTTTAAATGAATAAATCGATAGAGTGAATAAGGAAAAAAAAGAAAAAATTATTATTATTATTTTTTTTTACCATTTATCGACAAAATTACCTTCGATAAATTACCCCTTTACCAACGTCGACACAAACCACAATTAATCAAAATGAGAGAGAGAGAGAGAGAGAGAGAAAAAAAAAGAAAAAAAAATTCGAAACCATTTTAGAGGGCTTTTAAAAGAAAATATAGAATGCTACCACCGCGTGACGTCATGTTTCAAAGACCTAGTGCCGCGATGATAAATCCCTAATGTAAATCACTTCCCATTCTCTTACCTCCCCTCTCTCTCTCTCTCTCTCCAAATCGGAAGCTTTTCTCGATCGTTTCCCTCCATCCCCGCCCGCGTGACCTTTCATACACTTGAATTTCACACAAATGGATGGAGGAAAAAAACAAATTTTTTTTTTTTTTTTTTTTTTTTTTAGAAAATGACAATTGAAAGTGAGGTTAGAAAACCTCACGAAAAAGAGAGAGAGAGAGAGAAAAAAAGGTAGTAAGAGAGAAAATATTAAAAGACCTTCGATTCGACCTATTCGACAAACGTCAAATCGAATCAACAACAACAACAGCAACAACAAAAAAAAAGGAAAAAAACAAAATGGCGGCAAAAAAATTTAAGGACTTTGAAAACGTTTTTCCACAACCGCCACCAGCACCGCCACCACAATCATCATCATCATCAGCACCGCCGCCGCCATTTTTTACGTCACGTAACGTGAAATTAATAAAATTTGAAATTTTTCAATCGTAAATTTTTTATATTTTTTTTGTCTTTTGTGAGCTCGCCATTTTTGTTTTTGTTGTTGTTGGCATTCCTGTCTTGTTTTCTTCTCCATCTTTTGTAAACAATTTTTTATTTTACTTTTCACAACTCTCACCTTTTTCCTTTCCTTTCCTTTATTAATTTTTTTAGTAATTAATTCTCTTTTCGTTTTTCTTTCTTTTTTTTTTTCGTATTCGTTACATCCATTTCGTTTTACCAAACGATAACAAATTAAACAATGGCGGGAAAAATTTTTTTAAAGAAGTAAAGCGAAGAAAGAGAGAGAGAAAATTTGATTATTTTTTAATTTCGTTATTACACCTCTCCTCCTCCTCCTCCTCGTTTTTCTTTAATTAAAAACAAACAAGAGGCGGCGGTGACTTTTTTTTTTTTTGTTTCAAATGCGGTGCCATATTTCCCAAAAACTTAACAAATTGTTTTACTTTTTTTCATTACTTTTTTCTTTATCTCTCTCCCACCATCTTTCCCCTCCCTCTCCCTCTCTCTCCCACCATCTTTCCCCTCCCTCTCTCTCATCCTTCAAATAGATAATTTTGTCAAATCCAAAGGAAATTTTTTCACCTATGACGTCATTATTGCCATTAATAGCTGACCGATAGTAATATTAATTTTTTCTTCTTCTTCTTCCTATTCTTCTTCACGATAATAATGATGATGACGACGACGATCTAGTTCATTATTATTATTATTATCATCAAAGTCTTTAATCATATTTTAAAATTAACGTTTATAAATATAATCAATTGGAAATTATTTATTTTTGTTTTTTTTACGAATCGACGAATTTTTTTTTTTTAATTTTTTCGCGTTTTAAACGTTTTTCAAAGTTTGAGAGGATTAAGATGAAAAAAAAAGCAAAAGAAAAAAGAAAAAAGAATAAGAGGAAGAAATAAATAAAAAGAAAAAAAAAGAAAAAACGAATAAATAAATTAATTAAATCTTTTTTTTCTGTTTTTTATAACTCATTCGAAATTAACGAGGTTTGAAAAGTTTTAAAATAATTTGTTAAAATTAAATTCTACCCCGCCGCCTTAGGGTTCCTTTATTTTCGTGAAATGAGTGAAATGGATGAAGTGGAACCAGAAAATGACCGACTCATCATAGTAAAAACGAATCGAAAGGGAAAAAGAAAAATTAATAAGTAAATAATAATAATAATAATAATAATTTTTTTGTAAAAAAAAAAGCAACCCATGGAAATTTTCAAAATGGGAATATCATCATCATCATCATCATCGTATAATTTTTCCCGATTAATTAAACCAGAAAGTCTTTTTTTTTTCTTTTTTTTAAGGGAGAAAGAAAAAACGCAAACTTTTTTTTTTCCTCGCTTTTGAAAACAAATAAAACGATTATTATTATTATCACTATTATTATTATCGTTATCGTTATCATTATCATTCTTTATCGGAAACAATGACGCGATGGCCGGCTGTTGTCGCGTTCATTTAATAACCGCAAAATTCGAGTGTATGAGATCGCCATTCGAATTTCCAACAACAAAAAAAAAAACCGGAAACGGAAAAGTACCTTTAAACGATTATATTTATATAAACTAAAAATTGCCTTATTGTACTCACGGCAAAAAAAAATTAGTAAAGTAACAATAATAATAATAATAAAGAGAGAAACATAACGTAATTTTAGAAAAATAAGAAAACAAAATAACACCGACAAGAAAAATCTTTCGTCTTCTGCTATTTCATTTTCTCCCTCTTTCCCACACCCCACTCGCCTGCGATTTCCCGAGTTTTCCGTTTCCGGTTAACTTATTTACCCCGACTTGACATCAATTATTCATTTTCGTGGTCACAGAAAGGCGCGAACGAAGAAATAATAAGGAAAATAAAAAATAAAAACAAAATCACGTGACAACGCGAGCGGCGGCGAGGTGGAGAGGGGAAACGAATATATGATTATGACGACGAGAGAAGGGAAACCAAAGAAAAACATGAACAAAAACAAAAAAGTTTATTTTTTCAATGTATGCGATTGATTTTTTTCCTCCACATTTTTTTTCTTTGTTTGTTCGTTCGTTCGTTTGTTTGTTTATTTGCTTGTTTGGAAAACTTTTCTTTTAGATGCGTTTGAATAATATATTCCATCATTAAAAATTAAATAAAATTAAATTTAAAAATAAAAAAAAAAATCACATAAATTACTTTTTTTTCCTTTTCTTTTTAACGAATTCTTAAATTTTAATTTTTTTTTTTTTTTATTTACTGATGCCACTTTTATTTTTTCTCTCTTACACTTTGCAAAAACATTTTCCCACCCTCCTCCCCTCTACCCTAAAAATCCTCCCTCCTCATCCTTTTTTTTGTTCACTTATTTCTTTTTAAAAAAATTTTTTTTTATGAAGGGGGAAAAAAAACGATTATTTTAATGACGATGTTGAAAAAAGAAAAAAAAATAATAATAAACGAAGAAAAGAGAGAGAAAGACAGAGATAGAAAAAAGAAAAAAAGAAAAACAAAACAAAAAAAAAAAAAAAAAAAAACAACAAACTTTAAACAGCCGATTAACATAAATCATGTTTTTTTTCTTGTTTTTCCAGTAGGTACATATGTACAATATTTTAACGAAACGATTTTCATTTTCATTCATTCACTCATTCTTCATTCATTCATTCATTCATTCATTCATTCAACCCCTTCATCGTTTTTACTTTCTTTTTCTTAAAACTTTTTTCATTACCAAAATTAAAAAAAAACTACTTTTCCGACATCATCAACCCTCCGAAAAAAAAAAAAAAATTCTCTTCATTTTTATTTATCGTTTTAAAAAACTGTCGGATAACTAAACATCCCACGGGAGAAGGGGGGGGTGAAGAAGGTAATGCTCGTTCCTCGTTTTATCCCTTCCCTATTTTTTTTAAGTAAAATTTTCCTTTGTCGTTTCCTTTGTCCGAAACATTCATAACTCAAATATTTTCAAAAACGAACGCAAAATCAAACAAAATTTAAAAAAAAAAAGAAAAAAAGAGAGAGAGAGAAAAGGGAAAGGAAACCTTGAACAAACACGATTTTTCTTCTCTCTCTCTCTCTCTCTTTCGTTTGTTTGTTTAAAAAAAAAAAAGCAAAAAAAAAATAAAAAAAAATAAAGTTAAAAGCTTTTTGGCAAATCTTAAAACGCGAATCGAGAGAAAATTTTAATAAGAACCAAAGAAGAAAAGATGATGAAAATCCAAGTGTGAGTGAGTGAAAAAAAAACAAAGGAACGAAGAGCGACGAAGGGGAAGAAAAAAAGGATAGAGAAAGAGAAAAAGAAAAAAAAAAGGAAAGACAAAGGAATGAATAAAAAAAACTAAAAATCCGAGCGTGCCAATACTGAAAAGACTAGACGAGAGTAACAGCAAACGACAAGAAAAATTTTTTTTCAAAAATGTTAAATTGATTCCCCCTCCACCTTCACCCCAACCCCGCTTTTCCGCGATATAGAGAGAGAGGGGGGAGAAAACAAAATCATCCGCAAAAAAAATTTTTCACCAGACTTTACAAAAAAAAAAAAAAAATGTCCCGGAAAATATCTCCGACATTTTTTTTTCTCTTCCGTTTTCATTACCATCCTCCCTTCCTTCTCACAATTGCGTCCTTTTTTTTCCGACACATATTTTTCCTTAATCCATCAATAAAATTTTTCCGTTAATGCTTTTCCCATCCGTTTCCTTCCCTCCCCCCCAAAAAAAACCTATTCATTTATGCTCTCCCCTCTCCCTCTTTTTTTTAAAAACTTTGAATTAAAAGATGAAGAAAATAAAAATGTGATCGATGAGAAAATTATTAAATTAAAAAAAAAAAAAAAAAAAAAGTAAATTTTACACTCTGTTAAACAAAGTCAAAAAAAAAAAAAAAAAAAAAAGGAGAGAAAAAAAGGAAGAAAAGAAAAGCAAAGAAAAAGAAAAAGAAAAAGAAAAAGAAAAGAAAAGAAAAGAAAAGAAAAGAAAAGAAAAACTTCAAAACTAAAAAATAAAAAAAAAAAAATTAAAAGATAAAAATAAAAAGTAAACTAAAAATGAAAGTTAAAATGATGAGAACGGGGAGAAAGAAGAAGAAGAAGAGAAGAAAAAAAAGAAGGAGAAAAAGATGATGATGATGATGATGATTATGAAAAAAGTAAAAACTGCTGAACGAGATAAAAAGAAAAAAAAACATTAGAAATGCAAAGGTTAATTAAAAAAAGAAAAAAAAGGAAAGAAAAAGAAAATCTTTTTGAAATTCGCCGACGTTCGGAACCTCTTTAAAAAAAAAAAGTGGCAGAAGAAAAATAATAATTAAAACGATTTAAACTTTTCCGATTCGACGACCGTTACGAACGTACGTTTTGAAACAATGAGAAAAAAAAAAAATCGCGGTTTCGCGAAAAGTTTATGATATTTACACGTTTGACACGTGACACGTTCAAAAAAAAGGCGGGAAAAAACAAAATTCCTTACCTTAACACCGTTGACGACGACATTTCTTGAAGTCAGGTGAGGAGTCATCATTTCATAAATTTAACAAATTCCACCTACCTGAAATTAAAAAAATAATTATAATGATAATAATGATAATGATAATTTTCTCTCTTTCTCTTCCTCTCTCTCTCTCTATCTCTCTCTTTTCAATTTGTAATAAGGAGACGAAAAATTTTTAGAGATTCCACGTTTCATTTAATCAACGACTCCTTTTTCTTTTTTTTTTTTTTTTGTAAAATTGAAATATATTTATTTCATCTTCATCATCTTTATTTTATTTTCTCTCCTTTTCAATCTTTTTTCTCTTTCTCTCTCTCTCTCTCTCTATCTCTCTTATTTTAAATTAAAAAACAAAAAAGGAAAAGAGAAAGAGAAAGAGAGTGAGAGAGTGAGAGAGAAAAGGAAGAAAAAAAAATTTTTTTAAACTGAAACAAATTTAAAAATAACAAATAACAAAAGTAAAATAAAGTGGAATAAGAAAATAAAAAAATAAAAAAAAAATCTTTATTTCTTTATGGAGATTCCACCACGACTTTTCATTCCTTCCACTTTTTTTCCCCTTTTCCTCATTCTTCTTCCACTTTCGTGTAAGAAATTAAAAAACCTTTCATCAAATGATGAAAACTAAAACTCTGATGATGATATACCAATCAATGTTCGATCTCGATTTTTTTAAAAAAAAATTATTAAATAAATGATTTTTTTTTAAAACTGGAAAATGATAAGTCGATATGTAGAGAGAGAAAAAGAAAAAAAGAAATAAAAAAAGAGAGAGAGAGAAAGAGATATTTTAGAGAAAAATTAAAGTCAATCAATATTGACTTGTCGCAAAAAGAAAAATAAAAAAAAAATATTAAAAAATGATGGCTAAATTTACTCTTTTTAGAAATTAACGCTGGAAAAACATTTTTTTTTTCTTTTTCCATGACAGATAAACGTGATAAAAACCCAATAACAGAAAATAACCCTCGTCAAAAATTAAATAAAAAAAAAAAAAAGAAAAAATTAATTAAATCTAAATTTAAAAAAAATGTGTGCGAGTGTGTGTGTGTGTGTGTGAGAAAAAAAAATTCATTAAATTACGACATATTTGTTAATTCTTAACGGGGAGGGGGGGGAATATGTATATATATATATATTTAAATGATAAATTAAACACGAGACATTCGCCTTAGAATTAATAACTATGCAATCGTACAACACTTGGCAGTTGTAGAAATAACATAAACGGGAGATTACCAAGGCGGTGAGAGAACAGAAAATATCCGATTTTAATTTTACTAATAATAATAATAATAATAATTTTTAACGTTTTACGCGTTCGTTCGAAATCATCAATAATTTAACTTACTCTCGATGAAATAAAGAAGAAAAAAAAAAAAACCTTTCAAATAAATATATATATATAAAAATTAAAAAAGAAAAAGAAAAAATTATAAACCCTACACCACCACCGCAAATCCCAAGCAACGGGGATTATTAACAAACGCCAAGCGATTTCGCGTACATTATCTCTCCGTCACAGCCTTCCAATAAATATATATATATTGGAAACGATACGTAAGTCATCTATCTATCTATCTTTCTCTCTCTCTCTCTTTCTTTCCCCCGCCCCCCGCCCGCAGTTTAACTTAATTAAAAAAACACTTTTTCCCTTTCCCCATATTTATTTTTTAAACAGCGAGAGAAAATCGAAAATATCGAAAGGAAATTAGAAAATCGAAAGGAAAACAAAATTTTTTAAAAAATATTACGAAAACGACAAACGAACAAACAAGAACAACTACAAGAAAAAGAAACGAAAATAAATAAATAATTTTCCGCGAACCGAAAACAAAAAATTTAACATTTTTTTCTTTTTAAAATTTCACAAAAAAAAATTACCGTTACTAATTTAAAAATAATAATAATAATTATTATTATTATGTTAAATTTAAATTTAAATGACGAGGAAAACAATGCATATTGAAGCCAACAAAAAAAAATGGCAGTAATAATAATAATGATGACGATGATGATGATGATGATAAAAACATAAACACAAACAAATCCAATCCATGTTCGAAAGTTTATCATTATTATTATTATTAATATTTTTAATTTTGGCGCCATTAAGCAGTTCAAGTACCACAGAAAGACTCCCCTTCCCCCCCAAAAAAAAAACAGCAACCTTAACCTAACCGCAGATTAACAATTATTATTATTATTATTATTAACACACAATCAACGTTTTCCCTCCGAAACTGTGTAAATCACTTTCGATTTTTACGATTTTTTTTTCTTTCTCTCTCTCTCTCTTATTTTCTTTTCCTGTTTTATTTCAAATGCGTTTTCAATACAATGAAACAGAAAAGCAATAAGAAAAACATTTTTCCCACCGCCCCCCCTCCTCCTTCACTTGGCCCTCTACAATTTTTTTTCAATTTTTCTTTTCCTTTTCTTTTCTCTCTCTCTCTTTCTCTTTCATTTTTTTTTCTTTTTTTTTTTCTCTCACCGGATAAAATCGAAGAATAGAGTGAAACACAGAGGGAAAAAAAAAATTGAAAGAGAAAAGGAAAAAGGGAAAAGGGGGGGGGGAAAGGAAAAAAAATTATTTTTACTCTTATTTTGATTTTCCAGCGTAATTTTTCTTCTGCTTTTTCTTTAAAAAAAAAAAAAAATGGACGTAATATAGAAATTGATCCGTTTGCGTCGCGCTCATTTAACACAACATAAAACCAAACCTAAATCGATCATTTATTAATAAATTCATTTGAAAAAAAAAAAAAAGAAAAGAAAATAAAACGAATCAAATTTGTTATTTGTAAACGTTATCGTCGTCTTTATTATTATCATTATTATTACTATTATTATTATTATCGTCACTGTTGTTCCTGTCGTTGTCGTCGTCGTCGTCGTAACACCGTTACATAGTTTTCCCGTAAAATCCGGATTTTGTGCGACTCTTCAAATCTTCATAAGTTTTATTCTTAATTAATTTCATAACATTTATAAAAATTTTAAACACATTCAGTCAGTCAATCAATCAATCAATCAATCAATCAATCAATCAATCTCTATCTTTATTTTTTTTAATATATTAATTTTTTAAACGTATTCATATTTCTATAAATTTTATATTTTGTAAAATAGGTTATCTCTGTCTCTCTCTCCCTTTCTCTTTTACCTCATTTCTCTTTCTTCCCCCTCTCTGCCTCTTTCTATTCCCTCCCCCTTCTCTCTCTTTTTCCTCTTCTCTCTGTCTCTCATTCCCCACCGTCACTTCCAAAAACAAAACAAAAAAAAAAAAAAAAAATTCTCATTAAAAATTTGATGATTTCACAGGATTTATTATTATCATTATCATTATTATTATCATTATTATTATTTTAATTAAACGTACCGGTATAAAGAGAGAGAAAGAGAGAGGAAAAAAATTCGATTAAACATTTAAACAAAAAAAAAAAAAAAAAAAAATTTCCAATAGAACCGATCGACCGTTAATAATTTATAAAGAAGAAAAAAAACCACAGAGTAAATAAAATATAATTTTCAATTTCATAGAGAAAGCAGAGACATAAACACACACACAGAGAGAGGGGAGAGGGGGGAGAGAAAGGGAGAGAAAGAGAGAGGGGGAAATAATTAAATTTAAAAAAAAAAAAAAAAAAAAAAAAATCTGACAATCCGTTATTTTTCTTGCCATCGTACAACTTTTGCGCAAATGCTCAACGCAAAAAAAAAAAAAAAAAAAAATTATTTATTTTAATTACGTCCAACTTTTTTTTTTGCTTTTTAACTGCAGCAAATAATAATAATAATAATAATAATAATAATAATAATAATAATAATAATAATAATAATAATAATAATAATAATAAAAATAATAACGCAAGAAGAAAAAACTTTCGAACACACATTTCACGCATTTCACGCATGCCAAAAAAAAAAAAAAAAAAAAAAAAAAAAAACGAAAACAAAAACTCGCCCGTTTTGTATGTTTTTTTTGTGCGCGTAAGCACGAAAAACGAATCTAATTGTTTTTTTGGGGGGGAAGGGAGGAAGGAGAGAAAGGGGGGGACAAATTCATCATGGCGGAAAAACATAAATTTTTAAAGATGAATAAAAAAAAAAAAAAAAAAAAAACCAAAGAATTTATTGTTTGGACCTTTAAAACCAGGGAATTATATAGTTTTTCTATCCATTTATGACTTTCCGAATTTTTTTTCTCCCTTTTACAACCGTATTAAAAAAGAATAAAGAAACAAAATTTTCTATTTACAATAAATTTAAACGTTTTTTCTCTCTCTCTCTCTCTCACTCTTACTCTCTACAAATTGATTTTCTTTTTCGTCGTAACAACAAAAATCAATAATAATAATAATAATATTTTTATTTTTTAAAATAATTTTTTTTACGATTTTTCCCGCCAAGCTACGAATCATTTGACATATATTTTTCATTTTAAAAATGTTACCGGAAATGACACGCCCACATGATCAACCACGAATGTACCACGAATACCTGAAAAGGAGCAATGTGCAAGACAACGAACCGGATACCATCCGAAAGAATACTTCCGGAAAGAGGTAAACTTCCGGAGAAATCGGAAGTGTGAAAACGTAGGAGGTGGCGATGGGAGTCGTGTCACCAGAATCACTAAAAAGCAATTCGAAAACGTTTCGGTAGCACCACCTATCGTGTTCAAACGTTCATTTCTAAGAAATGAATGAATGAATGAATGAATGAATGATTGACTGAAAACCTGGAGTGCTGGAAATTTTTTTTTCTTTTTTTTTTTTTTTCTTCGGATACGAAATTATAAACCCGAAATCATTAAAGACCATTTTCTGAAAATCTTTTTCGAAAACAAAACAAAACATTCGAAACCGGAAAGAGAAAAAGATTTACACCAGAATCATTAAATCTAATCACATAATCTGAACGTTAATGATTATGGCGATGGTTACGATCATGATGATGATGATGATGATGAGTATTATTACAATTAATAATTCATAACCATCATTACCACCCGCCGCTACCGACACCGACACCTCCACCGCCTTTTCGAAATCGATTACGAAACATTGCAAAGAATGAAGAGAGAGTGAGGGGGAGAGGGAAGGGGAGGGAGAAGAAAGAGAAAAAACTTTTCTTTTTTTTTACAAAACAATAATTCTTCATCTTTTCTTTCTTTCTTTCTTTTTTTCTTTTTTTTTTTTCCTCTTCATTCTTTAGCTTTTTTAATTTATATAATTTATCAAAAAAAAAAATGTTTTCTCTCTTTCTCTACCCCTTTCTCTCTCTCTCGCTCGCTCTCTCAACCTTTTCTTGATTCCGAGTCAAATCAATCAAATCGATTTATCAGATTAATTTTAAAGCAATTCTTTTAAAAAAGAAAAAGAAAACAATTTTTTTTATTTTGAAAAAATTATGCGGTCGTCGCGAGATGGAAATGACGAAAAATGGAAAGAGAAAAAAAACAGAACAACAACAACAACAACCGTTAGACTCTTTTCTCTCTCTCTCTCTTTTTATCCTTAGTCCTCTTTTGCATCGTAACAACAAAATACGTACGCACGAAAAAAAAAGGAAAAAAGAGAAAAAACAACAATTTTAATGCTTCCATATAAAAGGCAAACGAACAAACAAACGGTTTCGTTTGTTTGTTTGTTTGTTCACTCGTTCGTACGTTCGTCCTTCGTTTGAACGAAAAGGGAAGAATAAAAAAAAAAAAATTTTGAAAACTTCATTGCTTTCAACTGATAAGACGATGATAAAAGTTGAGAATTATAAAATAATAATAATAATAATAATAATTTTCTTTTCTCCCTTCCTCGATCAATCATTTCAAAACCAATTTTTATTATCATTATTATTATTATATTATCATTCTTCACTTTCGAAATGAGTGAATGAAAAAGACGAAGAAGAAGAAAAAGAAGGGGAAAAAATAACTTTTCTTCCGCCATTTTTTTTTTTTTTTTCAAGTTATTACAAAAATTTAAATTTTTTACTCTTTCACTTTTCGCGATTGTCGCTTTAATCCCACCCCCCATTCCCATATCCTTCCCCCTTCCCCTCCCCTAAAATTTTTCTCTTAACCTTTTTCTCCTTTCTTTTTTTTGCTTCTTCCACTATCCATACATAAATTTTTTTTTTCTTTCTTTCTTATTAAATCAGAAATCCTTTTCTTCTCTTCTTCTTCTTTTTCTTTTTCCTCCTTTTTTGTTGTTATCTTTTAATTTTTTTAATTATGATCATATCTTTTCCTTCTTATCATTCTCGGGCCTATTTTTCCCATTTTTTCATTTTCTTCGAATCATTTTCTTCTGATGAATACACGCATACGCATCGCTTTTATAAAAATAAACGAGACAAAAGAAAATTATCGAAATTACCATTTTTCCGACGGTGTTTCTTCGGTTACAACGAGAGGAAAAAGCAAAAAGCAGACGACAAAAGAAATAAACAAACAAACAAACAAAAATTAATATTAAAATTACAAAAGAGTGCAGGGAAAACTTTTTTGTTTTTTTTTTCTTACGCTCTTAAATCCGACGAGTTTTAAAAATAAAATCGAATTTATTACTCGATTCGATACGCGCACTTATTACATTCTATGGATGACACGAAAAATTTCATAGAGAATGAAACAACGAAAATGACGTCATTACATTTTCGACAACGTCAAAACGTAATAAATAAATATTACAAAAATTTCCCCCATAGCTAATACGAAGAAATTTCACGAGAACAAAAATATCGTCTTACTCTATGACCACCACCCAACCCAACGGGCAGGGAAAAAATTTCCCTGTTTGTTTTTTGTTAAAAAACAAACGTTAAAACCGTTAGAATCGAATAAACGAAACAAAGGAAACTGATACAACGACAAATTTTCACAATAACACACACGAAACACAATCTATTATCATTCGTTTATCTTTCTCTCCTTTTATTTCTTTTCTTTCTCTTTTTTAATGGCGTAAATTCAAATTTTAACTCGGTTAATCGAAATCTTTGTTCACTCGTCGTTTGATTGTCAATGGCAAATAAATATTTTTTTTCGAATTCCAATTTTCTAAAAAAAAAAATCAATAATTTTTCCTCGTGACGACAAACGATGATGATGATAATGATGATAACGATGATAGCGACAAAAACACCGATGATTTAGCGTAAATAAATACAAATCGAATGAATTTTTTATTTTTATATTTTCACGACCAGCGCCATTTTTCCGAGAAAATGAAAAAAATACTTTCGCGAAAAAAGATGAAGAAGATGGAAGAAACGTTTTCCTTTCGTTTTTTTTCCCAATATCTCTTAAAAATAATTTTCACCTTTTGTTTTTATAACGGTAAAACTTGAAAGGAAAATAATAATAATAATAAGAAGAAGAAGGAAGAGGATGAGGAGAAGGAGGAAGAGGAGAAAAAGAAAGGAGAAAAAACAACAACGAGAAAAAAAGGATTTTTTTAAAAAAATTTTTTAAAATTTTCCAACAGAAACAGAAATTGGTAGCGAAGAAAGAGGAGGAGTAGGAGGCGGAAGCGGAAGCGGGAGAGGAAGGGAGGAGGAAGGGGAAGAGTAGGCAAGCAATCGTCGAGAGAAATTTTCAAATTACTTCGAAACAAACGTCAGTAACAAACTATTCAAGATTGAATGTTTTCCAACCCGAAAATTTCGAAAAAGACTCCGATAAACAAATAAATAAATAATTTTCTTACGATTTTTTTTTGTTTTTCTCTACCCCTCTCCTTCCCTCCTCTCCTTTTCTCTCGTTTCTTTTTCTTTTTCCGGCGTCAATTCGCACACACACATGAAAATTTCCCGAAAAAACAAACAGTTCCCTTTTTTTTTTTTTTTAAGGAAAGTTCTCGAAATTTCGACGATGGTTATATTTATTTCGACCTTTATATCAAACCTGCGTACCTGAAAACATTTCAGAAAGCAGAGAGAGAGATGGGGGGCGAGGGGAGGGAATGAAAAACCGTTACTATATCGCAAAACAAATTTCAAATTTTTTTTTTCTTTCATTTTCATTCGCGACGCGTCAAATTTTTTAGTAGGTTCGTCGTGACAATTACCGTTACAGGTACGAATAAAGAGCGGGGGGGGGAAGAAAAAAAAATTAACAATAACAATTCTTAATTTGGCATCATGCCGGCGTGCCCATCCCCTCACCTACCCGCCTTTTTTTTTTTTTAAATCAGGTTCGCTTTAAAATTTCAACCGGGATTTATTACCCGTTTCTCATCTCATCCACACCTTCCCCCTCCCTCTCTCGCTTTCTCTCTCTCACTAAAATTATATTTCCATGAATATTCATTCATTTATTTTGATTTGAATCTATCTTTCTTGGAAGAAACTTTTATTATGTAAACTATAAAACTTCTTTCCGATTTAATCCATCCAACCATCCATCGATTTCGGATCTTTCTTTTTTTTTTTTTCACGCACACGCACACGCGCACGCACACGCACACGCACACACACGAAATCGACAAGAAATAAAAAATCAATTATAAACGTGACCCCTCTCAAAACGTAAAAAAAAAAAATAATAACCTAAAAAACAAAAAAATTGTTTAAACTTTTAATTAGTGCTCCAAGGTATGAAACAAAACACAACCCACCGGATATTTTTCATTAAAAGAAAAGAGAGAAAGAGAGAGAGAGGAAGAAAAGAAAAGACAACAACAAACGAGAGAAAATTCGATTTTTTTTTTTGAATTATTATTATTATTACGACGACCATGATGATGATGATGGATTTTCACCACCTTTCACAATCTACCTCCCTTGCATAAACCAACGTTCGACCGTTCGTTTCGAATATTTAAATAAGAAAAAAAGAAAAAACTTTTGTGGGGGGCCGCACGTTCCTGTTCCTTCCTTCCTCCTTCCTTCCTTCAACTCCTTTTCAATTCCTATTTCTCTCCATGTAAAACAAAATAATTATATTTGACCAAAGTTATAAAATAAAATTAATTCAAACACCCCCGAGGGCGTCTCTCTCTCTCTCTCTTTCTATTTTCGTGAACTCATTTACGCAATTTTAGTTTACTCTATGCTAGATTTTAAAATATGAATAACCCTTTGGACACGCCGTATCGAATTAAATAATTTCAAATAAAAGTTTCGAAAACAATTTTTCTTTTTTTTTTGTATTAAAGTTTTCAAATCTTTCAACGACGACGTGGATGAAGAAAATGAACGAGTTAACGTTTTATCTCTCTCTCTCCCTCTCTCTCTTGAAAAAATATGCAAACGTTTCGAACGTCGTCGTCATCGCCGCAAATAATTTCTTTTATAGAAATCAAGTATGAATGGATAATCTCACGTCTAAACCTGGAACTGGTTGTGGAAAAAACTCCAGGAAGCACCGGCAAGACAAGACTGGTTGTCTCGCGCGTCTCAAAAGTGTAAAAACGATAATAATGATAATAAAATCTTCAAGTTTCGAACGGTTTGAAATTACTACACTTGGCGTTCGGACTTTACCCAAATATCTTTATCACGTCCTCGTATGTTTGACAACCTCTTTTCTGCGACCTATTTTCGGGTAAAAGCGCGAAAAACAAACACGTGCGAACGTTAAACTTGCACATTTCTGGAAACGTTCGTTTTCCAAAAAAAAAAAAAAAAAACAAATCAAGAGAGGAAATAAGATAAAGAAAAGAAAAAACATTGATGATGATCACCGCCATCATCATCATTATTATTATCATCATCATTATTATTATTATTTTTTTCTCCTTCACCGTCAATAAACGTTCTGCACCCAAAAAAAAAAAAAAAATTTTTTTTATGGGAAACCGTAACGAAAACATAACGAGAATTCCAGACAACAAAGAAATTTTTCTTCTTCTTTTTTTTTTAAATAACTTTTGCCAATAATAAAATTTAAATATTAATAAAAAAAAAAGTCGTAAATTTAAAAATAAAAAAACTTAAACCAGCCGCGACGAACGATTGCCGAGTACCTGAAATATTAATAATGATAATAATAATAATAAAGCAAAAGAAACTTAAACTCCATCGTGGCGGAAAGGAAAAATTATGTTTTTTTTTCGGGGGGATAGCAAAGCGGGGCGATTACACGTCATCGATAAAATAATTCTATTAAGATCCGGCGATTGGAAATAAATAAATAAATAAATTTTCTGGAGAGAAAGAAAGAGAGAGAGAGAAGAGAAAAACGAAACGAAACGAAAAACAAATAATATAAAGGGTGAACTTGAAGAGAAAAAAAACAAACAAACAAACGAACGAACAAACGTGTGCGAGAAAGAGCAAAAAAAACCGGGGCACAAGAAAAAAAAAACACTTTCAATCATTATTATTATTATTATTATTATTATTATTATTATTATGTTGTTGTTGTTGTTTGTTAAGTTTTCGTTTTGAATTTGTTTTCCAGCTCACGTTTGATCGTTTAGAAAACCAATTTCCATTGACGAGTTTCTTTTTTATTTAACGATTGTTTAAAAAGGAAGAGAGAGAAAAAAGAGAGGGGGGGGGTAGAAAGGAAAAAACTAATTTAACATTTTTAATGTTTTCTCCCCTCCCCCCCTGTTTTTTTTTTTTTTTTTGGACGTGAAATCTTGAGAGAGAGAGAGAGAAAATTGTCGCTCACACACACGTGTAACACACGTGAAACAATTAACCCAAAAAAAGGGGAAAAAAATCAAATGTCTACGTTTAAATATTTGACAAACGATTCGCTTGGAAAAATATCTCTTTCTCTCTCCCCCGCTCTGTCCCTCTCTCTCTCTTTTTACATTACGCGAAAACATTTACGCGCTACCGAATTAATTTCTACTTTTTTCCTTTTTTTTTTTTTTAAAGAAATTTCTCAAAGGTAATTTCTTACGGGAATCACCTTCCCTTCCCGTTTCTCCTTTTCTTCTTCCTCCTTCTAGAGGAGTGTTCTGTTTCTTCATCTTGCGCAACACCCTCCCGCCGTACCCTTTCTTTCCTTTTTAACCTTTGCAAAAAAAGGAACGGCGATAGGAGAGAAAGAAGGAGAAGATAAAACGATCTACGATATTGACTTTTAACGCATTCGAGTCTCTTTGGGAGTCGTTAAGAGTGTTCAGCAGAGTGTAAAACCTTTAAGAGGGAAAACGAAAGGAGGAGGAGGAGAAGGTAGGGAGGGGAAAACGTACACGGTAAAATAAAGGTGAATTAAAGACGCGAAGAAAAAGTGAGAAAAAAGAAAAAATCGAAAGTAAAAGAAAAATGGAAGAACGAAGAAAAAAAAGAAAAAAAGGAAAGAAAGGAAGGAAGGGATGAAGAGGAAGAAAAGGGAGAGAAGGGAAGGGAAGAAGGGGAATTTTCATTTAATGGACTTTCAGTAAGATGATTACCGTCGACATTTAAAAAAAAAAAAAAAATTTCCCTCCACACAAAAAAAAAAGAGAGAGAAAGAAAGAGAGAAGGATAAAAAGAAAACCTGATTGATTGAACCTGATGACTAGCCAACGTTTTTATCGATCGCTCCTGACACGACCTATAAAAATCGAGAAAGAGAGAGAGAGAGAGAGAAAAGGACAGTACCTATGCAACGTATTGCACAACAACAAACAAAAACAAACAATTAAAATCAACGATTACGAGTATTCAAAAAAAAAAAAAAAAAAAAAAAATATTTAAAAAAAAAAAAACCAACAATATTAATTACCACCACGGACGACGGAAACGGAAACGAGAGGAGGAAAAAAAAAAAACTTCTGCAAAAAATAATAATAATAATAATAATAAAACGCCATAAAAAATAATTTTAAAGTTTTCTTTACACATTTTGATATATTAATTTTAATTTCACAGAGAATTTATAGCCGTTAATTTTAAACTATAATATTTTATAGCGACTTTAGTTTTTTCTTCTTCTAAAAAAAAAAAAAAAAAAAAAAAAAAAAATTAAAAGGGAAGGGAAGGGTAGAGAAGGGTAGAGAAGAGAAGAGAGAAAACGAGAAAAGAAAAGAAGAAGAAGAAGGACGACCAGATGGGGAAAAAACAAAAACAAACAAAAAAACTTTAAACAATATGGCCGACAGATGAAACTTTTCGTGCGCGCGCACATCCTGCGTTTTTCAACGATTAATCGATCGATCTATCGATTGACGAGATGGATGATTTTTGTGGCGGATTTTTTTTCTGAAACCACGTCAAGGAATTAAGGGAGGGAGAAGGGGAACGAAATAAAATAAAATTGTTTATCGCAAGCAATAAAATAAAATAAAATAAAAAAATTTTTTTTCATCGATATAAAATAATAATAATAATAATAATAATAAAAAAGGAAAAAGAAAGCAAAAAAAATTTTTTTCATTATTTCATTTGTTGTAATCCAATAAATAAATCAAAATTTATTTTATTTCGTTTTTTTTTTTTTTTTTTAAAGGGAATATTATTAGCATAAATAAATATGCAAAAATATTTTGTGTAGTAGTAGTAGTACTTTCCCATTGTTGGAAATCCATTTTGTCGAAGATTAGATTTTCTCGACAATAGCATAATATGCAAAAACATCTTTATAAAAATAATAATAATAATAACGAAAAAGAAAAAATGATGATGATGATGGCAATGGGGGCGGCGGCGGCGGCGGCGTCGACGACGATAAAAGTAATAGAAAATTTATTTTGTGTCATATTTTTTTTTTTTTCCTTTTACTTTTCATACTTTTTCTCTTTATCCCCTTTTTCCTCGACTTTTCTTTCCTCTTCACTCATTTTCGTTTTTTATTATTATGGTCACTCTTAAACACGACAAGGCTCTTATTTGTCAGGGTTTTTAAGCATTTATTCCAGGTTTCTACCCGACGATTCCTTAGGAATAAATGCTTGGGTGCTATTTATAATATTTTCCAAAGAATGTGGGCCGTCCCACATAGTGCGATTTCCTGGATGGTTTCTTCTTTTAGGTTCTTCAAAATCTTCTTTAAATTTCCTTTCATTGAATGTGGTGGCATGGCTTCCAGTGCTGCTCCCACGATGACCGGAATCGTTTCCGTTTTTGTTCCCCACATCCTGGATATTTCAATTTTATTATTATTATTATTTTAATTCAAGGCGAGATTCCATGCTTACACTTGTAAGAGTTTTATTTCCAAAATTCTACCCGATTCCTTACGAATAAATGTTTCGATATTAATTTTTTCCTAGATTTTTCCAGAATATTCTCCAGTCTTATCCAGACTTTTCCAGTTTTCTCCAGACTTTTCCAGTTTTCTCCAGGATATTTTTAGACTTCTCTAGGCATATCCAGACTATTCTAGTTCTCCAGTTTTCTCCAGACTTCTCCAGTATTCTCCAGAATTTTTTTCCAGACTTCTCCAGTCTTATCCAGAGAAACCTCCCTAATATTCTACACAGCCTTTCTAAACTTTTTCAGCTTTTTTCTAAACTTTTCCAATTTTACTTTCATTCTTTTCCAGATTTTCTCGGGACTTTTCTTGTTATTATTATTATTATTATTATAATTCTCATCATCATTATTATTATTTTTATATCATTGGAACGAATTCTATTTATAATAGATTTTAAACTCGCTCACCGCCGATCAAGGTTGCCAAACGTGGAATTAGAAAAACCTTCTAGAAGAAGAAAAGAAGAAAAACAAAACAAACAAAAAAATTCACAAATCCCGGATTCACGATCAAGGATCATCGGGATAGATACATCTATATATTGCGTCAGGTATTCGACCACGATTCGACCTTCAACCCGATAAATCATCATTCTAATTGCTATTATTAGTATTATTATTATTATTATTATTACTTTAACCAAAAGTAAATACGAGTTAATAATTTTTTTTTTGTTTTTCCTTTCGAAATTTTTCCTGCCACTTTCTTACCTAACGTTAAACAGCATTTTTTTTTTAATTACGAGGAAAATAAAGAAAAAAAGGAAAACCGACGACGTCGAACCGTCTCTTCTTCTTTCGTAAAACGCGTGCGTCTGATATTGAAATTTCACTCAAGTAAAATAATAATAATAATAATAATAATAATAATAATAATAATAATAATAATAATAATAATAATAATAATAATAAAACATGTCGTGTAAAGATCGGAAAACAGTTAAAAAGAGCCTCGGGATAATTTTACGTGTATAAATTATTACACACATCAACGTGTCATCACGACGCCAGGTACAGAAAGTTCGTTTACGATATTATTATTATTAGTATTAGTATTATTATTAATCACGGCTCCTGTTGAGAAAATCAAATTAAGGCGCCCCCGTTCGTGGCAGGCAAGTTATATTAATAAGGTTACAAGGGATGTGAATGAAGGAAACAGGGAAATCGTCTGCTCTCGTTCGATGGATTTCAAAAAAATTGTTTTTCGAAAGATTTTCGGAGTGAAAATTTCCCCCCCTCCTCCTGTCTCCTTATCAAATCATGGGAACTTAATATGTATCGATGACGTCATTAACGAATTCTTTACGTACATCTCCTCACTTTTCATTTACTTTTTTGTTAAAGAAACTTTTTTTTAACGATTGTCATTTTTAACTTTTGTTCAGCTTTAATACCATCTGTTCCGGTTATAAAATAAATTTTTCCCCCTTTTTTTTTTTTTTTTTGTTTTTAAGAAAAACCTTTTTCTCATTTTTCCTTTCTTTTTCCCCGTCCCTTTAACAAACTTTTTCCACCGCGTGTTTATTTATTCTATCATAGACCTCGTACCCGATGGGAAGGACCCGGACCCACAAATATCAATGAAATCTGTTAAAAAGTTTTTAAATTCGTTCAACGTCTTTTTAACCCCCCATTCCTTCCCCTCCCATTCCCTCGAACTTCGACCCGCGTTTATTCGTATAAAAATCTCGTAAAAAGAAATTTTTTTGGCTCTTCGAACCGGAAGAGGAGAAAAAATAGAAGAAAGTAGATGATGAATAAATTAACGATCGTTTCAGATGAACGGATATAGCAGACAGATTACAAAAGATCGGTAGGTGAGTACGCAAACGGGTAGCCAAAGCATATGCAACCTCAGAGAAAAAGAAAGCGAGAGTGAGAGAGAGAGAAAGAGATGTAATAATAAAAACGTCAAAGCATTAAAGTTGAGATGTAATAGAAAGAAGGTAAAGTTAAGTAAAAGAGTAGATTACGACCTAACGTAGTTTTAATTATTAATAAAATTTCCCCTTTTCGTCAAATATTTTTTTTTTTTTTTATTATGTGAGTGTGTAATAATATGCCAAAGTCTGCCAACTTTCACCTTTCACTCATTTCCCATATACACACGCGCTCGTGCACGCACGCACGCACACACATATATATATATACGAGTATATTTTTGCTCCCCCCCCTTTCTCTCTCGAAATTATTATTATTATTATTTAAATTGCTTCAGGATTTTAAATCGTACAAAATTTCATAAAGTTAAAAAGAGCTTTTTCAATGTTTTCAAGAGTTAAAACATCAAAATTTAATTCGTAGAAATAAAATTCTCGTTTTTCTTTTCAAAAACAAAAAAAAAAAAAAAAAAAAAAAAAGGAAAAGTAAAATTTGAAATTTAATGGCGGCAGCGGCAGCGGTCGGGGTGGGCTATGGAAAGGGCAAAAAAGGGATAAAAGAAGTATGTATGTACCGAACAAAAAAAAATTTACATGTTCCTTATTATTATTATTATTATTATTATTATTATTATTATTATTATTATTATTATTATTATTATTATTATTATTAAATCCCCACGTGTCACATTCAAAAATGATGAATTTTACGAAACGCACGCACGCACGCACGCACTCGGCGGGAAATGTACAAAACGCACACAAACCTAACCTGACGGGAAAAGTATAAAAAAAAATATATATTTATACATCGACTCACCTGGAATTTAAACTGGAAAAAAAACAGAATAAAAAAATGGCTGATAAAATGAAAGATATAACAAAGGTAGTAAAAAAAGAAAAGAAGGAAAGAAAGAGAGAGAGAGAGAGAGGGGAATCACGAGACTGCCACGATGGCAGATTTCGTTTCATTCTACTACCACTACTACTACAACCCCCATAACAAACAATTACGACAGGCTTTCGCTCGCTGTTTGTCACACACGCACAATAAAAAAAAAAAAGGACAGAAACGACGAAAAGAAAGAAAGGAAGAAGGGAAAACGTAGGAAATGAGTCGGGGGGAATATCCGTCAATCATTTTTAACAAATAAAAAAAAATAAAATTATACGTACAAATATGTAAAAAATAAATAAATAAATCCTGACGTGATTCAGCATTATCGTGACGTCATTTTCACAAACGACGACGACAAATATTTCGGACAATAAATAAAAACGATTCAGTCGGAGGGGGGGAGAGAAGAAGAAAGAGAGAGATTCGGGACGTATCCATCACGTCACGGGAAAGCACAATTTGTCAACTATGCTTGTTTCGAATCCAACGCAAACACCTTACCTAACAAACCCGTGAAATGAGTACACGCACAACTTACGCATCGATGATTACGTAACAACAACCACAATGACAACCGCAGGAAAAAAACCTTCCCCTACCTCCCCTCCCCCGTCAAACATTTTAGGCGCGAAGGAAAACGTTTGAAATTATTCGCGCGCGCATAATTGACATACACGTACCTTTAGAAAAAAAAAAAAAAAAAAAACCTGACACGTAGATTTTGCAAATAATAAGATAAATGCGTCGTCATTACGCAACAACCAAACAACAAACAAACGACTTTCCAATTACAATAAAAAAAAAAAAAATCAAAAGACTAGGGAGTCCATGACACGCTTCGTCATTGATTCTTTTGTCTTTTTTTTTTTTTTTATCAACAATGAAAATAAAATTGCTGGAAGATATGACGACGACAACAACCACAACAACAACAACCATCTCGACAACCAACAAGTTCGAAATAATAGATAAGAAAGGGGAAAAAAAACCTTGATCTCAAATTTTCCAGATATTGGCGCTCGGGTAAATTTTACTTTCATTTGTACGACAACAAACAACAACCACCGAAATTTTTACCCGATGGCGAGAAATTAATAATAATAATAATAATAAACATTGTAAAATTTGACGGTCGTTCCTTCCGGACATCGGTTTCGGTCTTTCTTCAATGTATCGAAATCAATTTTGTCAGGTTTTCAGACACCCTAAAGGCGAACGTGAGTTATCGTTGCGTGTACTTACGCGTTTGCGTGGGTGCCACCATCCACGACTACCCGACAACTGGACTGGAATCAAAACGTCAAATGTGGCTTAAATAAATATTTATTTATTGCCCTAAGAATCGCAAAAAAACCGAAACCCGCCGCCATATTTTTTTTTTACCCTTCCCATGACTTTTTGTTATGATGATTGCATTCGATTTCAACGCGATATCATTTTCAATGTTTGGGTTTTCGTCGCCGTCACCTCCACCACCACCATCGCCATCACCACCGCGTTCCATTCATACAACATAATCAACTCCTTCTTTTATTAGAAAACGACTACACTAAAAACAATTTGCACTGATAACAAATTAATCATTAAAAAATAAAATCCGATGCCAGAAATTTTAAACTGTTTAAAAACGCGGGTTTTCACGGGTGCGAGAAGGGAGGTAAGGGGAAGAAGTGAAGAAGAAAAAAAAACTGATAAAGGAGAGAGAAGGAGGAGGAGCAAGAGGAGGAGAAGTGAAGAGAATGAGAAATCAAATGAAATCAGATTCAAGGTCCAGAAAACCAGAAACTATGGCGTTTTAAAGAACACGTGAGAATGTTTCTTTTTTTTTTTTTTTTTTTTTTTTACACGTCGTACCTGAATTTGGCGTTAAATTTTCTTTTTGTTTTCTTTTCAAAAAATAAAAAATTTTTCGCGTCATTGATTTACGGTTCTAAATCACCGTTTTTTAAATACCTTCTTTAAAAAAAAAAAAAAAAAATTTACTTCTTTGAATTTTTGGCAAGACTCACCACTCAAACTCTTCTTTCATACCTGACTCTAAAAAAAACATTTTTACATTACAAAAGAATTTTTTTTTTTTTTGTTACCTTAATAATAAATTCTATTGACACGTCTGCCAGAAAATAAAATTTAAAAAAAAAAAAAAAAAAAACCGTTAAAATATAGAAAATGAAACGTTCGTTATTATTATTTCGCGTTACCGTTTTGCTTTTCTTTTCCTTCTTTCTTTCTTTCGATTCGTTTGTTTGTTTGTTTTTTAATGACGAGACAGAGACGATTTCAAAATTCTAAGAAGGCATTGTTTTCGCTTATTATTATTATTATCATCGTCATCATTATTGCTTACGTCATAGAAAAAAATTTTTTTTTTTTTAAACGGTAATACCAACGTCAAAACAATAAATTTTATAATTTACTCGGTAAAAAAAAAAAAAAAAAAAAACGCAAATTTTTTCGTTAACGGCAAATATACACCACAAAACACGTGTGCCCGTGTGTGTGTGTGTGCGTGTGAAAAACGAAACAACCAAAACAAACAACAAACGTAAAAGTATAATTTACGAGTGTGAAAAAAATCCGTTGGGGAATTTACTCGAATAGACTATATTTATATATATTATATTATTTTTTCAAAAAAAAAAAAAAATGGCTGCCGCTGTACAAACAACAACAGCAACAACAGAACAAGTTCAAAGTATCTTTATTGTTTTTTTTTTTTTTTTTTTTTTGTTTTAATTAAACTTGTAACGACGTAAAACAAAACCTACACACGAAAAACATTTCTGTCATGTTTTTTTGTGTTTGTTTAGTCGTGATAATTATTTATCTTTTAACTGACTCCGCGTTATCAGAAAAGCTTTTTTTTTTTTCGTTGTTTTTTCTTCTGCTTCCTCACGTTTAAACGACTCGCAAATCCTTGTTTTAACACATCAAAAACGTAGGAATTAATAATAATAATCATAATACTTATTAAAATAAAATGACATTAATGGCAATAATTTCGCACAAACGCAGCAACCACGCACCCGAAAAAAAACAAAAAAAAAAAAACGCAATCGTTGCAAACCGAGTAAAGCAAAAAGAGAGAGAGAGAGAGAGAGAGAGACAGAGAGAGAATTCTTTTTCAAAAACAATATGTAAGCTATCAAACAACAACAACTATGACGTCAGCAACAGCAACAGCAACGGGTCTCTCAAAATTTTATTTAAAAATTAAATTTTTTTTTCACTTACCAACCACCCGAAAATTTCATCCATCAAAGTGATAGAGGTACGTCTTCTAATCCTAACAACACACTAGACGAAATCAAAACATAACACACAACACGCACGCACATACGCACACAACTAAAATATTAATAATAATAATAATAATCCGACCGAGTGGAAAATAAAATATTCAACAAAAAAAACAAACAAACAAACAAACAAAACAAACATCCGTTTTTCACAAAACAAAACAAAAAAAAATCAAAAACAAAAGTAAAAATTTAAATAAAAAAAAAAACGTCTTTCACACTTCAAAAATAATAATAATAATAATAATAATAATAATAAATCACCAAATACGTATATGAAAAAAAAAAAATTAACTGTAAATAATGATAATAATAATGATAATAATAACAATAACAAAACAATAACAAAAACTAAAAATTTCGAATGTGATCGAGAATTTTTTCACGTTCGAAATCGATCGAATAATTATAATTGTTTTCGTTTTGTTTTGTTTTGTTTTTTTTTTTTTTTTAAATCGATTCGAATATCGATCGAGATCTCGAAAAACACGTCCGCGCTCCTCGGCTTTAAAACTAGATTGAAATAATTATTGAAAGAATCATAATAAAAAAAAAAAAAAAAAAAAAAAATGGCGCAAACGTAAGCAGGAACGAACGGTCGGTCGGTCGGTCCGGTGATTATGTTTGCGGTTTTAAAAATGTTTCGCGCGAAATTTTTATTATTATTATTATTATTATTATTATTATTATTATTTTTGTCGCGTTTGTATTTATCACACGTCGAATTAGAAAAAGAAAAAAAAAAATCGAAAATGCAAATTCTATTAATTTTTTCCTTTTCTCTCTCTCTCTCTCTCTCTCTCTCTCTCTCTCTCTCTCTCTCTCACTCTTTCGCTTTTTTACTTAAGCTGACGAATCCATCACATTCATTACACTATGAGGAAAAGAGAGAGATACAGAGATAGAGAGAGGGGGGGGGGAACACGAGGGAAATCATATCCTTCGTATCGAAAATGTATGTGATTGTGGCTAAATAAATATGGCCGCATGCCAAAGAAAGACGTTTTAAAAATGAAGGACGAGAAACCATCGTCATCATCATTATCATCATCATTCGAAAAGAGAATGTTTAGTCGCGGCGGCGGTCAGGGACTTTTTTCTCTCTCTCTCTCTCTCTCTCATTTCTTTTCTCCCATTAATTAATTATTAGTTGGTCGAAAACAAAATAATAATAATAACATCGTTCGCGTTCTTTGACTGCTTCGCAAAGATATAAAAAATATATATTTTTTAAAAAAATTTGTCTGCAACCACGTCGCAGTCGTCTTGACGTTTTAATTTTATTTTTCATCGTTCTAATCGAAATATTCCCCCCGATCGTTTTGTTTCAAAACTTTTATAATTTTTTCGCGCGTCATCACTTCGCGAATCGACAAATGACGTCACCACCACTCCACGCATCTGTATTTCGAGCTTTGAGAAGTTTAACAACAACAACAACAACAAAAAACCTTCCACCTGTTACCTGTTTTTTCAAGGTGATTACAACACAATCTTATCGTTCAAATATTAATTAATTACTTCTCTTTCTTTTCATTCTTCCTTCGTTTTTTTTTTTTTGTTCGCTCCCCACAAATACAAATACAAATAAATAAATATACGATGATGATGATGATGATGATGACGACGACAAGGAAAACGAAAAAAAATTAACAAAAAAAAAACGGACGAAGAAGAAGAAGAAGAAGAAAAAGAAAAAAAAGAAAAAAAAATTAACAATCGTTCTTCTCGTGCACGATTAAAACGTTTCATTCCGGTTTCGACCAACGTTTTTCTTTCTTCGTCTTTCTTCTCTTCCACTACCGTATACCTTTTTTTTTTTATTCTCTCTCTTACGAATTTCAAAAGTCTCCATTTCATTTCCCCTCCCCCTCCCATGTGTATCCATTTTAAATTACCTTTTGTAATATTTAAAATGGTTACTTTCCTTTTTCTCTCTTTTATATTATTCTTTCTTGAAATTAATGAAAAGAACTAAAAAAGAGAAAAAAATATATTTCGCATGGCGGTAACTTTTCCCGTTTGTTTGTTTAGTCTCAATGTAACCTAATCCGGGTATTGATGTTCCTCTTAACAAAAGTCACCAGAATCCTTAACCGGGAGAAAAGGGAAAAACGGGAAAACTTTTTCCCATAGAGAGGAAAAAAAAAAAAAAACACGCGAAATGCGACCTTTTCTTTTTCGAGTGTTTTAATTCTTTATTATAAATAAAATAATTTCGCTCCCTCCCCAACTCCACACCCCCCCATTCCACCTTCCCCCCACCTTCTTTAATGAGACTTTTTCTTCACCGATTCGCAAATAAATTATATTTTTCTTTTCTTCTCATTTCCGATTTCGAGTCAACTTTCCCGGTCCCCCATTTAAAAATTTTACATCCGAATTTAAAAATCGGGGGGGGGGGTAGAAAAAACTTTTCAATCTTCGTTATTTTAAATCTCAATTTTATTTTCATTTCGAAAAAAGTAATTATTATTTCGCGTGCGTGAGTCGAACAAAAAAAGGTCGAGAAGAAAAAAACGTGGAAGAAGAAACGAGCGTTTATATGTTTACATATATATTTTTTTTTAAAATTGGTTATTAATTAATTTGCGCTCATTAAAAAAAAAAAAAAAAAAAAAATTGTTGCGAAACGAAAAATTCCTTTTTTATTCTTTGTTTCACTTATTACTGTAATTATTATTATTATTACTGTTATTTTCTTTCGAAAGCCGCGACCTGCATTTCGATTATTATTATTATTATTATTTCCATTTTTTTTCCAGGTTACACTATCTAACCCATTAAAAAAAATAATCGCGTCGAAGCTCACCGAGTGACGTTTTCTTATTTTTAAACAATAAATGAACTTGGTCCACATTTCTAGATATTTCTACAAGTCATTCTAAATTTTTTTCTTTAGATTATTCCTATCATTATTATTATTATTGTCATTTTTCCCACAATCTCATATCCAACTCTGAACGTTAGTGAAGTAAAAAAACGAAAAGAAGAAGGAGATGAAATACGGAGAGGGAAGGAAAGAAAGAAAAAAACCAACAATAATAATAATAACTAATTACTGCCAGTAATCAAATATGCCAAGGAAACGAAGAGAGAGAGAGAGAGAGAGAGAGAGAGAGAGAGAGAGAGAGAGAGAGAGAGAGAGAGAGAGAGAGAGAGAGAGAGACAGAGAAAGAGAGAGAGAGAAAAATGTGCGTAGATAATGGATATCAATAGGTCAAGGTAACGACCGAAAACGAAAAAAAAAAAAATTTTTTTTTTTTTTTTTTTTTTCAAAACGAATTGAAACGAAAAAAAAATTTAAAGAAAGACCTTTATAATGATAATAATAATAATAAAACTTTAAATCAACTTCGAACGATCGCCGATCGTGAGTTTCCTTTTACCGCCATTTTTCAAGTTCAAACGGGATGGCAACGGGACTATAAATTCGATTCGGCGAACGCGACGGGAAAATTTTTTTTTTCCAAAAGGTTTACCTTTTCTACTCGTAAAAAGTGAAAATCAAAATTTGAACAAACGAGAAACCGACAACCGGGTGTACTACACAACAACCAACAAAGACTCCAGCCTAAAACGTGTTTGCATGCACTCCGCGCGTATCGAAAATTCAATAATTAAATTTTTTTTTTAAAATCAAAAACGGCAAAGATTACGTTTTAAATTGTTAATGCCACGACACGTTTTCTCCCACGTTTTGACAAAAACGATTCGACTCTAACGAATAAAACGTTTTTCGTTTTTCCTTTAATCTCGTTCCACGAAATTCGAATCGTAATAATAATAATAACGAGTCAAAAAAGATGATAAAAAGCCTTAAAATTTCGAGAGGCGGGGGAGGGGAGAGAATCCTCCCTCCTCCCCTTTCACCTCGCGAAATTTTAATTTTCCATCTTATCATTTTCAAAACATTATGAAAAATTATTTTTCTTTCTTTTTTTTTTTTTTTTTTTTTTTTTTTTTTCGTTTTTCACCCGCCATCTTGCCCACCCTCCGGGCGTAGTAATTTTAACATTTTCTTCATTAAACACCTTTTTCTTTGCAAAAGCTTCTAGCTAAATTAAAAAATAAACCGTATTTTTTCTCGTCATCGTCATCGTCGTCGACGACGACAGCAACAACACCAAAAATATCATTATTATCATTTTTTTTAAAAACATGGCGACAATAAAAAATCGTCGCAATAATAATAATTAATTACAATTTTTAAAAAAATTAAAAATTTATTTCAACGACGACGACGACGACAACAACTAACTACTTTTTTTTTCGCGATTTCCCTTAAATCGTTTGTTTTCTAAAGAAAACAAACGATCGTCGTGGGATTAGAATTTAAAAAATTTACTTTAAATTATTCGATTTTAACGTACAGTCAACATGTCAACATTACTTCACGTGTAGTTTTCGATTTAAATCACGCGCCCGGCAGGTACCCTGCGTTTGTTTGTTTTTTTGTTTAAAAAAAAAAGTTTAGAAACAAACAAATTAGAAATCGATTTGTGGATTGTAACCGGCAACAAACAGTGGCAGAAAAAAAAAAAAAAACCCAACTTACTGTCAGCATTCGTTTTTTTTCCTTTTTCTTTTTTCTTTTTTTTCCTCGTTTCGTTTGTTGTCTGTCTGTCTCTCTTTCTCTCTCACACGCGAATTATTTTACAAGTTGATTTCACGTCGTTTACGGCCACGTTTTTTTTAACATATTGAAAAAATCATCACTTACCTAAAAAAAAAAAAAAAGAAAAAAAAAATTTAATCATTTTTACATTATGAAATAATTTCGTCATCACATCATTCATCATCGGATTTTACTAAACTCGTTTCGAAAATCTTATTTCTTAACAAGAACATGACGATGGAGAATAAGAATAAGAGGAAGAGGAATAAGAAGAAGAAGAAGAAGAAAAAGAAGATGATGAAGATTGTTATTTTGTCTTATAAAGATTAGAAAAGTGGCATCAGGTGTTTTTCGGTTTTCCCCTTCGTGCACGGGATTATGTTTATGTTTATAAACAAACACGCACAAACGCATTAAAAAAAGACTCGGAGTAAGACGTTTTTTTTTTTCTCATCGGCGTTAATTTTTCTTTTAAATTTAATACAAACACGAAATTTTTCCCCATCCTCTTCCCCCTCCCCCTTCCCCCGGAAATCATTCGTTTACGAATTTACTCATGATTTTACCAAAATTTCAATCTCCACTTAGGCGCGTTTATCAAGAAACAATAATGCCAAAACAAATCGTTTCTCATCATCATTATCATCGTCGTCGTCACGATTAGGATTTCATTATTGAAATTGCTTCTGCTGTTGCTGTTGCTGCTGTTGTTGTTGTTACTAATAATATCATTACTATTAATTTAATAAATTATTTGAAATAAATTGCGTTTGTTTGCGTTTCAACTAACATTTTGAACTTTTCGAAATCTCCTTTTCCACGCGCTCGACTTCCTGCCCCCTCCCTCCCCCTCCCCGCTCCTCTCACTTGCCGCATTCAAATGTAAAACATTTAATGTATAAATTTTAATCGGTTTGACGAGGGTGATTTAAAGGAAAAATTAAGTAATGGAAGAAGGAATTTTCCTATCTTTTCCTCTTTTCCTCCCTTTTCCACCCTCACGCCTACAAAATTTCTTCTCTCTCTCTTTCTCTTTCAACCTTTCAATCCTTTTCTTATTCAAATCTTACGAAACCTTTGAGTTTTTATTTACGGCTCAACGAAAGGAAAATCGAAGATAAACCGAACGGGTCAGAAAACGTGAAATTCGAACGTAAAATTTCAAGTTTTAAAAAAAAAAAAAAAAAAAAAAATCGCTGCTTCGAACGATTTTCCTTGAAACGTTCGAGATAACTTTTAAATAAACATTAACTAATATATTTAAATTTTTCCCTCCCCCCTCTCCTCCCCTACCCTCTGCCATTTTCGGCGTTCGTTCGAATCGAAGTAATGGTAAAAAAATAAAAACAATCAATTCGAATAAGAAGAAACAATCAAATTGTTCCACTCAATTAAAACAAAACAAACGAGAAAAAAAAAACTTGGCAACTATACGTGAAAATTATAAACTGCAACAACTGAAGTAGGGAGGAAGCAATGAAGGAAGGGGGAAAGCGGGGGAACTGCATATTTTTCATTTACGTAGGAATGCATTAACCCAAATAAAAATATAATTGCACGCGTGTTCAATGCAAACTGAAGGATAACGCATGGAAATTCAGGAAATAAAAAACACCTTCTTTCGTGATGAGGACAACCTGTGGAAAAAGTCCGACGAAGCAAAAAAATAATGATAATAACAATAATGACCTTGAACGACATAAAAATGAGTAAAACGTGGGATAAGAAGAAAAAGAAAAAAAGGCACTCCTAGGAAAACAAATTGTGTGAATCTGATAATTTTAATTAATTACAAATAGGAGAGAGAGAAAAAAAAACGAAGGAAAAGAAATGAGAGGAAACAAACAACGTACAAACGCATTTTTTCGCCTAAAAAAAAAAAAAACTTGGGCGTGTTGTTGTTGTTCTTGTCGATTACCACGCCAAGAAAATAATAATAATAATAATAGTAACAAGATGAAAATGAATTAAAGAAAGGAAGCAATTAACAACTAAATCAAACATTGCCAACCGATGTCAAAGGTCAATATTTTATACATTTCATCTTGTTTAAAAAAACAAAATGGACAAAGCAATTACGAAAGAAAAAACTTCAGAATAACAACAAAACGATTTCGACTGACACCGCCACTGCCGCCAACACCACCACCACCGTCACCCGCTTTCTTCTTTCAAACCCAACTTTCGACGTGAATTCATTTTTACAAGGATCCATCGTGAGTTGTGCAAACTTAACAAAAGAACATTCCATTTACGAATTCTATAAGTTTTTGAAAAAGGTAATGCAAAAGGCTACAACCACGAAGACGAACGTGGCACGATACATCATCCACGACAACCGTAAGGAAAGAAATAAAGAAACCGGGAGGGGGTAACTTTCACCGGAAACGTTTTCACAGCCTTAATAGAAAAACAATTAAAAGCGAAATCGAATCGATGATGTTTGTGTTCCAAACACAAACATCCCGGATATAAATGTAAAACGAAAAAAAAAAAATAATAATAATAATAATAATAATCGACGTCGTGCCGTGAAGTGTGCCAACTTTATTCGAGAGAAAAAAAAAAATCAATAAAAGTCTCATGTAAATAAAATAAGCAGACGACGATAAATGATAATGTTTGTGTATTTTTTTTTTTTTTTTTACAATAATGACTAACATTCGAAACTTTTAAAAAGCATAAACGACGAAATTCTCATAAATTTCTAATGACACGTTAATTTTTTTTTTTTTTTTTTTCGACTTACGACGATTCTCGTGCCATCACATACACACCAATTACTCAATAAAAAAAAAAAAAGCATATAAATAAAAATAACGTTTTCTTCTTTTTTTTCCCTTACGTCACGACCACCATGTCGAAAAGAGTCGAAAAAAAATTCAGATCGAACGCTCACCCGTTCGCTTGGTGGTGGCGACACGAACCTTACGTCCTTACACCTCTTCTCACACTTTTTCCCCTCCTCCTACTCGTTTCCTTTACGTAAGAGACAATAACCTAAAGTACCTGAAAGCGCCATCGAGAAATACTTTTAATAGACTACCAACATAATCGCATACATACTACCCTTAAACGTGGAATCAGAGAGAAATAATAATGATAATAGCACAAAAAAAAGGGGGGAAACAATTAAGATGATTCTTATGGAAATGAGAAACGCGGATGGTGCGGCGGGGAGCGGAGAGGGTGGGGGTGAGGAGAGCAATGGCGATCGTATTCTTCTTCCGGGAAAAAACCGGAAAAAGTATAAAAATAAAATAAATATTATTATTATTAATAATAATAAAAATTCAATTACGCCATTTTTTTTTACCTTTAATGGTTCGCTCCGGCTTATCCTCTCGCTCCCCCCCTCGCTCCCTCCGCTCCCACCCTTTTCGACTTACTTTATTTTCTTTTCATTTACTCTAAAATTACTGACCGTTCATTCGTTCGTTCGCTCATCCATTCGTTCGTCCGTTCGCCCGTTCGTTTTTTTTATATATAAAATTCAATTTCATATATATATATTTTTCTTTCTCTCTCTCTCTCTCTCTCTCTCTCTCTTTTTCTTTTGTTATTTTTCTTTTATTATTTTTTTTTTTTTACATATACTTTTTCCTTTTTTTTTTTTTTTTGTAAAATAAAGTAGAAAATTGTGAAACTTGACTTTTCAAGGGGCGAAGGAAGGAAAAATGATAAAAAAAGGAAAAAAAGAAAACCTTAAATCCATTACCTCGCCAAAGGGCAATAAAAACGTTAACAAGAGGCGGTGAACTGACATTTGAGGATCATTAACTTTATTTTTTTTAAGTGATGAACGACGAGTGAAGGGGGTTGGTTGGTTTTCGGTTCTCCATTTTCTTTTTTCTTTTATTTTTTTTTCAAACTCCAACCACTGAACCTTTCGAACGTTCCTTCCCACTTTCTTTCCTCCTCCCCCTCCCTCTTTTTTTTTCCTGTATCTTTTCGAAACCATCGTCCAGTCATTTTTTTTTTTTTTAGCGTCTACACCAAAACCCTTTTTTCATTTTCTATTTAATTAACAACATTTTAATTTTTCATCACCGCCTTGTAAATTAGTTATTCTTTTTCTCTCCTTCCCCTCTCTCCCTCTATCTCCTTTTCTCTCTTCGCTTTCCTAATTTTTTTTTTTTAAACTTCCCATTACCCGCCTCCGCCGTTTTTCATTTTCCGAACGATATTCGTTCGCCTACTACCATCACCGCTTGTTGAGGTTTTCCGCCATCATATAAAATTTTCCATTTTAAAAAATTATTTTATTAAAACTTCGTACAGAAAAAAAAGAGAGAGAGAAACCGTATTACTTTCGCAAGGTTTCCCCGTCCAATTTTATAATTTTTTTTTTTTTCGACCTATAACCGGAAGCCACCTGAAATCACCGGAGTTTTAAAAATAAATACGACAACTAAAAACTCGCGTTTTAAAAAAAAAAAAAACGAGAATAAAAAGGAAAAAAAAAAAAGAAACGAGAAGAGGAAAGAGAAGAAAGATAGATAGAGAGAGGGATAGATTAGAATAGAGTAGAAGGAAACGGAAAGGAAGAAAGGGGAGGGGGAGAGAAAGAAAAAAAAACTAATTTTCTTTTCTTTTCAATTTTCAAAATTTAATTTTCAAGGCTAAGAAGGAATAAAATTACTTTTGAATTTCGGATAGGTTCCCACATTTTCTCCCTCCATTCCTTTTTTTTTTTTTTTTTTTTTTTATGAAAAAAAAAAAAAAATATATATATATATACATACATACATACATATTTTAAAAAATAAAAAACGAGAGTTTTAATCTTAATTTTCTTGAGAATAATAATAATAATAATAATAATAATAATAATAATAATAATAATAATAATAATTTTTTTTTTTTAATTCGAATTTTCGAAAAGATTTGGACAATAGAAATTGACGTCATTCCTTCTTCCTTTCGATCAGGTTTAAAATATTCGAAGTGGAAAAACTAATGATCGCAAAAGGAAAAACCTGAAAGAGAAGGAAAAGAAACAAAAGAAACGATGACGACGACGATTATGCAACAACGCATACATCGAGTACCCATCGTCACAATAAATAAATAAAAACAAGTCTCGTTTCCGGCGATTCAAAAACGGAAATGAAATTTAAATAATTATCATTTACAGTAAACGTAAGAAAACCTGAACCTGAGAAAAAAAATATTCACAAACAAAAACTTATTTCGTTATCGTAATCACTATCATCATCATCATCATCATCATTAACGTCATCATCATTATCGTCATTACCACCACCATCATCATCATCATCATCATCATTATCATTTAATTTATCGGAAAATCTTCAGAATTGTACAATTACTACAAATGCTACCATCTAGAATTTTCTTTTTAAAAAAAATCATAATAATAATAATAATTCGCAACGTTTTAGTCGGAATAAAAAAAAAAAAAGGCGCCGATGATGATGATGATGATACTAAGTAAAAAAATAAAAAAAAAATAAAGGTTATATATTCCTAAGTGATTTAATTTCCCCACAAAATTAAACCGGAAACTCAATTATAATTTTCCCCGCAATTTATTTTCATTATTCATGGTAACGTGAATAAGATGAGATCGAGGGTGAGAGAGAGAGAGAGAGAAAGAGGAAGAGAAACAGAAGGGGTGAAAGTACGAGAAAAAAAAGAGAGTGAGTGTGTGTGAGTGTGCGAAAGGCGTGAGAAAAAGCAGTAGACAAAAATAACGGAAACAACAACACGACCGTCAGCAATAGAAAACAATAATAATTATTATTATTTTCTTTTTTCTACCCGCAAAAAATCAACAATGATAATAATGATTTTAAATCTAAGAAAGAAAAATAAAAAGAAAAAAAAAATGCAAAAGTTTTTTAATGACGAACCAACCGCCTCAATTTGCACCGCATTTTCTTCTTCCTCTTTTTTCTTTTCTTTTCTTTTCTTTCCTTTTCTTTTGTAACGCATTCGCACACTTTTTTCGCTTCCGTTCTGCCCTATTTCGTCTGCTTGCTTCATTTTTCGCGCGCAGAAAGAAAAAAAATATTATTATTTCAAATTTTTGTCACAATAACGTCAACAACTGATTTCTTCACGAATCAACATTTTCAAAAAATAAAGGAGAAAGAGAAAGAAAGAGAGAAAGAAAGAGAAAATTTCCAAAGGAAATTTCTGAATTTTATTTAAAAGCGGGAGAAGAAAAGAAGAAAGAAGAAGAGGTGCAAATATTGAAAAACCTTTTAGGAGAGGAGAAAAAAAAATAAAAAACTTTCGAGTATCCGAATTCGAAGAAAGGAGAGAAAGAGAGAGAGGGAAAAGAAGGGTCGAAAGATTAACAGAGGTTGAAGGGTTAAGGTGAAGAAGAAAAAAAAGAAGAAGAGGAAAGGGGGAGAAAAAAAAAAAGAATAAGAAGCCATCTCGTCGCACCTCTGAGAATACAATACAAAAAAAAAATCCAAGTAATCTTTCTTTCGCACACAACAACGACAACAACAACAACAACAGCAACGCAAAGGCAACAACCGCAGAAAAAAGGGGGGAAGAAGGAGAAGGAGGAGGAGGAAGAAGAGAAAACGAAATTTCCAAAATAAAAAGAAAAAAAACGACAAAACCGTTTATTTATAATCCACGTTGAATCCTCCATTTTCTAATAACAAAAAAAAAAAAAAATTCAATGAAAGCTAAAAACAGATTTCGTCAATTTACCTTTTTTCGAGAAGAGAGAGAGAGAGAGAAAGAAAACATATTGATAGATAGAGAAAGAAAGAGAGAGAGAGAGAGATAGATAGAAAGATACTCGGAAGAAAGTCTTCTAGTTTTACCAATTCCCAAGAGCCGCTAAAGGTTCAATACTCATTTTTCATTTGATTTTTTTTTCTTTCTTTTCTTTTCTATTCTTTTCCATCTATTCTTTTCCCAAATTTTCTCTCTCTTTCTCTCTCTCTCTCTCTCTCTGATACAGTCTAAAAAAAAAAGAATAAGACGAAGATGAAGACGAAAAATGTGGAAAAATCATTAAAACTTTTTCTCTTTTCCCCTGTGTTGACTTTTCTTTTCTTTTCTTTTTTTTTCACCGACAAAAATCGCTTAACCAATTTTTTTTTTTTTTTTTATTGATTCCTTACGATATCGCTTCGAAGCACATTTTTTTTTTTTCTTTTGCCACGATCGCAACAAAGAAGACAATCAAAAAGAGAGAGAGAGAGAGAGAGAGAGAGAAATTCTAAAACGTACTCTCAAGACGTGGAAATAAAAAAAATTTTAATTTTCGCATTAAAAAAAAAAAAAAAAAAAAATTTAAACTCGATTAATTCCACGTAACGAGTCCTTGTTTATTTTTTTATTTTATTTTATTTTATTATTTTAAATACAAAAAAAAAAAACCTGCGGCCTCCATTAATTTTTTTGTTTTTGTTTTTTTTTTTCTCAAAGGATGAAATCACTGAATAGGAAAAAAATTATTCCCACGTTACTTTTTTTTTTTTTTTTTTTTTTTTAAAAAAGGGGAAAATAAGATTTTCGTTTCTTTGTAAAAACATTCCAGGCGTCGATAATTTTTTTAAAAAAAAAAAAAAAAACTTTCATTTTTTGATTTGAAGTGGAAAATTTTAATTTCGTTACCGTCGCCGCCAATAACGAATATCAACCGCCTATTTTCTTTTACTTTATTACGCTCCCTCCCCCCGCTTGAAGAAAACGGAAAAAAAAATTAAACAAAAACGAAAGAAGAAACGAGAACAAAGCAAATAGACAAGAAAAAAAAAAAAAGTAAAGTGAACAAAACGAACGTGGAAGAAGAATATAAAGAAAACACGTGAAAATTTACCGTTCTTAATAGTGTGTGTGTGTGTGTGTGTGTGAACGTTACTCCGGGGCAAAATTCTTTCTTTTGTTAAAATTTCTAACTGTCTCTTTTCGAAAAGTAACAAAAAAAATTCTGCCCCCTCCCCTCTACTCACCAACCTGACTACCATTCCTCCTACTATTTTTCCTAATTACTCCTCTTTCTCTCTCTCTCATTCTCTCACTCCCCTTCTCTCTATCTCTATCTCTCTCTTTTTCTTTTTCTTCTCACAAAAATTTTATTTCAAAAAATTTATTTTAATTTGCATCTCTAATTTTCTACTAAAATGTAAACGATATAAGGAAGAAGATTAAATAAAGTCGAAAAACGTGGGAGGGGAGGGAGAAGAGGGGAGCTCCTTATTCTTATTCTTTTTTTTAATTTAAAAAAAAAATAAAAGACCCCACTACAAAAATAATAGTGATGATAATAATAAGGTAAAAGAAAAGAAAAATAAAGTGGGGAAAAATGAAAAACGTGGGGTTAGGGATAAATTTCCCATTTTCTCTCTCGTTCTAATGACACGACGACGACGACGACGACGACTCGTATCAATTCGCGTTTATTTAAATTACGGTTAAATTTCCTTGTTAACGATTTCTTATTGAGATTTTAAAGCCGCGTAATAAAATTTTAACTTAAATCATTGAAAAGGTCGACTTCGCTTTTATTTACTTTATTTTTTAATGACGACATCATCTACATCATCATCATCATCATCATCATCATTATTATTATTATTATTATTAATTAATAAGTAAATAACGTTTTTATCAACGGCGGAAAAGTACATAAATAAATAAATAAATTCGTCTAGCCTTATTTTCTATCTTTTTCTTTTTCCTCTCTTTCCACTCCACCATTTTATTTTTTAAATAATAATAATAATAATAATAATAATAATAATAATAATAATAATAATAATAATCGTAAAAAAAGAAGAGGGGGAGGGAGGGAGGAAGGAATGGGGATTAAAAAATTTTCGATTGCATTCGAGTCAACTCGCTCGCTCAAGATGAAGAATTTTCAATCAAAAAAAAACCTTTTACTTCCTTCCCCCTCTCTCACACTCCTCCTTCCCCCCTCACCATTTTTTCTCATTCGTTTTTGCGAATCTCGCGAAAAATTACTTTTCCCTCCTCCTCCTCTTCCTCCTCCCCCTCCTTTTTCAATATTAGAGAGTAAAACGACTTCACAATACGGTTCGAAATATTCCTCCTACGTTACACTATTATTTTTTCCGCCATTTTTTTTTTTTTTTTTTTAAAGTAAACAAATAAGACGGAGTGAAAACGGGAAAGAAAGGAAAATAAGCGAAGAGGGAACTCATATCCCGATATTTACTTCCCGAAAATAATAATAATAATAATGATGATGACGTGGTTAAAGCGTGTTATAAATTTCCCTCATCATTTCGATTATTCAGTTTCATTTCATCCGCCACAATATTTCCTTTAATAATAATAATAAATATTATTATTATTAATTAAATGTGCGCGAGACGAATTTTCACGACAAATCATCGACGAAAAAGAAAATCGTTTATATATACGCGTAATAGTTATCGAAAACTTTATAAATCGCTTCAGGTTGCACAAAAATTTGACTTTCGAAATAAAACTTTTCGAAATTGATAGGCTCTCTCTCTCTCTCTCTCTCTCGCAAAACCTTTCGCTCTTTTCTTCACACACGCACGCACACACCTCCACTTTTCTCTTTATCTTCTTTTTCCCTTTTCCGCGGAAGGAGATTCTTTCACTCGATGACTTCGATACTCATCATCCCTCTTTCACCGCCGTTTTACTAAAATTCAAATCGTGTAAAGTTTTCACTTTTTACCGGACAAGTCATCCAAGAGTGAGAATATATATTTCATTTATGCTGCCGTTATCAAAATCCTGACTGACAGTTTTGGGGTGAACCGCGGCGATAAGAAGAAAATAACTTTCTTCGAAGACAACTTTTGGTCGAAGAGAAAAAGAAAGAAAGAAAGAAAGAAAGAAAAAAGTCTACGAATCGAATTAAATTGACGTTTAAAAACAATTGAGAAAGAAAATCGACGACAAATATTTCCCACAGATTTTAATTTTCCCGAAAAAATAATAATAATTTCGGTTAAAAGATTCGAACAAATCATTTCGACAATATATTACTTTTTCCCGCCAAAAATTGATTTTTGAAAAAAAAAAAAAAAAAAAATGGCAGAGGCGTGCGAAACGACTGACCGACCCGTGAGACATTTGACACAAGAAAACCATTAAATAATATTTTCAAATTTTGAAATAATGGCAGTAATGAACCTTCGTAATAATTATTCTAAACCCACGTACCGAGAAAATTTCTCTCTCTCTTTCTCTCTCTCTCTCTCTCTCTCTCTTTCTCTCTCTGTCAATTGTTCTTTAAAATTCTAGAATTTTTTTTTTTTAAAGAAAATGGAAACGGAAAACGGAAAACGATGGAAACACACAAGAAAGGTCGAGCGAAAAATTAATTTTTTTTTTATCGTTATCATCGTCAACCTGACAAATAACGACAATGACAATTTCCATTTAAAAAAAAAAAAAATGGCGGCCACGGCGACGGAAGTTCACAATGTTATCAACCTTATAACCTTTTCGTCCTTTTCAAACCTTCAACTAACAACACAGAGAGAATTATTAATAAGGTTCGCGCATTAAAACATAAAAAAAAAAAATCTAATCCTCTTCTAATTCTTTCTCTCCCCTTTTTTTCGAATGATGATAATGATGATGATGATGACGAACTAATTTAAAAGATTAATAACCTCTCTCACCCTCTCTCTCTCTCTCTCTCTCTCTCTTGTTTTTTCATTCGCACCTTTTACGACTGTTTATTAATGTCCTTTTACAACACGCATGCATACATTTTTTCCCGAAAGTCCGAACGTTACAATTGATGAAGGCAATTTCATTCGACGGCGGGAAACCTTTTCTAATTGCATTCGGAAAACCGCTAAACAAACAACAAACATCGATCGGAAAACTGTGAAAAACTTTCATAAAACATAATTAATAAAATTCACGCACGCACGCACTTATTTACGTACGTAAATATAACAAAACGTTTATGCGTGAAACCTTTTCTGGCCGGAAACAGGTTTTTTTTTTAATAGTTGAACTCATTTAAATGCAAAAACAAACGAAACATTTTAACCTGTAATTAAACAAACGACAATAAAACAACAAACGCTCTGAAAATTTCAGAGAGCGAATCGCAACGACCGGAAATGAAAAGATTCTTCCTCTTCGAAAAAAAAAAGAAAGAAAATTACGAACTCATAAGAGAGACGCAAAATTAGGAGAGATAAAAACCGTTATCGACGTCATAGAATAACAATAACACAAACGAATCGTTTCTACTCGACATAATAATAATAATAATAATGATAATAATATTAATGCCAAAAAAAAAAGAGCGAATAAAAAATTTACATATTAAAAAAGTGTGAAATCGTTCCTAACGTGTTTCGACCGATACAAAACAAACACAGTAAACGTGTTTATGTGTACGTTTTGAGGGGTGGGGGGGCGTGGGCATGGGGGGCAACAAATTCAGCCTAAATGTGTTTTCTAGAAAAAAAATTCTAGAAAGCACCTAAAATGTAGTGTAAATATATTTTAAATAATTAAAATTAAAAAATAAAAGAGAGAAAATAAAAGGAAAAAAAAGAAAAACATTAAGCACATCAACTTTTCAAAATTAAAATAATGCTTTTCCAGCTTTTTCTCTCATTTCCAGAATTTTTACTACTCTCCCACCTCCTTCTTTTTCCTTTTCCTTTCACTTTCGCCACCCCCTTTCTCTTTCTGTCTCTTTTTCTCTCTCTCTTTCTCTCACACTCCTAACAAACTTTTCATTTACTTTTACCCTCTTCCTTCTCCTCATCTCTCTCTCTCTCTCTCTCCCCTTGTTTCTTCTCCTTCTTATCCTCTCTCATCTTACATTTAAAAAAAAAAAAAAAAATACAAAATTCATGTGAAATAAATAAATAAATAAATAATAATAATAATAACAACTCAATTGTATTTAGTCAACGACGTGCGAATAAAAAAATTAAAAAATTAAAAATAATTCTCTCTCTCTCTCTCTCTCCCTCCTCCTACTTTTCCTCCCTCACCCCTCCACCCTTTTTCTTTTACAACAAAAAAAAAAAAATTTTCTTCTTCATGAATTTTAAATTTAATTCTAATTACATGAAAAATAAAAATAAAATAAAAAATAAAATAAAAAAAAAAGGATAGAGAAAGAAAAAAAGAAAATTCATCCTCGGGCATAAACGCATTAAAAAAAAAGAAAAAAAAAATTACAAAATACGAAGAGAAATAAAATGGGGGGGGGGGAGATCATGGGGAGGGGGGACGTGAAACAAAAAAAAAAAAAAAAGGGAAAAAAAATTCCAGTCGAGATTTCCAAAAATCTATCATCGTCGGAGAGACACAAAAACGGGGGGGGGGGAACGAAAAGCTCCATTAAACCTGAAATCTGCTTCCACGACAAAAAAAAAAAATAAAAAAATAAAATAAAAAAAGATTTATTTAAGCTTTGAGGTTTTCATTTGTTTTTAAAGGTTCAAACGATTTTTTTTTTTCGTTTTTTTTCCCCGTTTTTTTTTTTTTTTTTATTTTTAAATTTTTCCTACTTAAATTCGAATTTCCTTTCTTATACCTTTAACAAAAAAAAAAAAAAGGAAAAAAAGGAAAAAAAAGGAAAAATTAAAATTCCTCCTTAAAAACAACAACAACAACGATTAATTCGACACGTACACAATGTTTTTTTTTTTTTTTTTGTAAATGCAATAACAACAGCAACAAACACAAACAACGTTAAAAAAAAAAAATTTAACGAATTAATACCGTCATAAAAAATTCTCTTGCTTTCCTTTTTTCCTTTTTTCCCTCCTTTTTCTCCTTTTTTCCTCCTTTTTTTTTAAAACAAAAAGATTCAAAACTTAACCATTTGATCCTTTAAGAAGCAGAGAAAGGAAAAAAATATATATGTACATATAAAAAAAAGAAGAAACAAAGGAAAGAAAAAGCAAAGGAAAGAAAAAGCAAAGGAAAGCAAAGGAAAGGAAAAGGAAAAAAAAAATTTCTCACTCTTCTTAATTCTACAAAGCTTCTTTTCCTCCTTTTTTTTTTTTTTTTTTAATAGACGACGAGGAGGCAAAACAACAACAACAAACGGTCTAGAAAAAGAAAAAGAAAAACTTGACTCTATTTTTTGTTTTGTTTAAGAATGATGTAAAAAAGAAAACCACTCGAGACGCTTCGGGTCAGAAAGTCTTTTAGGTTGTTATTTGTATGAACAAAAAGAGAGAAGGAAAAAAAACAGAGTGTGAGAGAGAGAGAGAGTGAAAGCAAAAAAACAAATGATCCGATTTTGAAAGACCTGAAAATTTTCTTTAAAAGACCAAACAAACAAAAAGTTAAATCTCTTTTTATAAAAAGAAAATAAATAAAAGTCTCGAAAAGAAGAAAAAGAAAAAGGAAAGAGAAAGAGAGAGAGAAAAAGAGAGAGAGAAGAAAAAAAAACTTTTTCCTAAAGTCTCCGATGAAAGAAAGAAAGACATAGGAAAAAAAAGCGGCAAAACTTTGTAAAATAACGAAAAATTTATATAAATAAGGTCGAAAATTAACCATTTCCGGTTCAGGTACGAACATTAGTCGATAATAATAAATTCAGGTACGAAAATTAGTTGATAATAATAAAAACAAACAAACAAACAAAGAACACATAAAAATTTCACATAAACGTACGTTCTTAACGGTCAAACCTAAACCTACCCTACGTCCCTGTTTATTTTTTTCTTTCATTCGATTCTTTATTCGCTCCTGTCGCAAGCAATTTCTCTAATTTCCGACAAGAGAAAAAAAAAAAACCTGTTTTTCATAAATAAATAACGTAAAAAGAATCTTTTTTTTTTTCAAAGCCGAATTCTCAAATAGAAAATATTACGATTTTAAAAAAATTATTTTTCTCTCTCTTTCACTCTTTCCCTCAATTTCCCTTTCTCTCTTTCTCTCTCTTTTCATTTTATTTTCTTTTAATCGTAATTGGTACAAAGTTTTTTTTTTTTTTTAAGTAAAAATTTACACTCAAAAGCATCACAGCTTGAATTTTAAATGAACTCGCGGACTCGTCTTTGCCTTTGTTATTATTATTATTTTTCTCTCACGCACACACGCACGGCTCCACCACATCCGCCATATTTGTTTTCTCACAGAATAACGTTAACTCGGTGATTAAATACATTTTTCCCTTTTCCGCCGTACGTTAACCTTTACAAACGATTTTATATAAATAATAACGATGATGATAATAATAATGATGATTTATAAATTCGCCACGTTTCGATGGAAACGCGCGGGAAATAAACCGGAAACGTAGAAAAAAAGAAAAAAAAAATTAAATGCAATAAGATATTGATTGATGTGAATGAGATTTAAATTATAGAGAGAGATCAGGTGCCGATTCACAATCCGTTCGATCCACAAATCAAAAACTATATTAAATTAATCGAGAGAGAATGAGAGAGAAAGAAAGAGAGAGAGGGAAAAGAAAAAAAAGGAAAAGGAAAACGCAAAATTGTTTTTATTTTATTTTTTTTTTTCTACTAAAATTTATTTCATACCGGAAAAAAAAAAAACTTTTTAATAAATTTTTTTTTTTTTTTTTTTTTAACTTTTCCAAGAAAATTATAATAACGTTAAGAGGAAAAACAAAAAAAAATGCGAAAAGGAAAACGTTACGGGAAAAAATTTTCCTTTCTTTTTTTTTAAATGAAAAGAAACGAGAAGAAAATTTCAAAAAAAAATAAAAAAATAAAAATCTTCGAAAAACAATTTAATAAGAAAAAAAAATCGATGAAAAACAAACAGAAAATGTCGACGGAAGACGATAGGGAAAGGGGAAAGGAAGGGTAAGGGGCAGGTAAGAAAAACCGAAAAAATTGAAATGAAGTAAAAGAAAAAAAAAAGGAAAGAGAAAGAGGAAAGGGGAGAAGAAGAAAAAAAACAAATCAATTTTCCATCATTCATCATCGCCTATTTAACATTTTTCCACGAGAATTTTATCCATCGAACCTCCTCCCCCCATCCACCCCCCCTTTTTTTTATTACTATATTCTTCGCTTAAACGAAAAAGGTGTAACGGTTTTTTCGTTTTTTTTTTTTTTCTGCACCCGAGAAAAAAAAGGCGGCGTTCGTACCTTTTTTTCTTTACCTTCCCACAACTCTATCACTTTTTTTATTTTTTTATTTTTTGGGGGGGGCGCGGGTCGGAAAAGGTTTAAAATTTACCTTCCGCCCGGGAAATTAAAAAGAAAGTGTGAAGGAGGAATTTCCGATATTTCTTTCTTTCCTTTTTTCATTTTTTTTATAACGCTTTTTCACAAACCTTCATCTTCTTTTTTTAACGCGCTCGGAAAAGATGGAAAAATAAATTTAAAAAAAATTTTTTTTTTTTTTTTTTTGTTTTTGTTTTGTGCGAGAAAATTTTCCTTGTGAAAAAAGGTACGGAAAAAAAGTGAGAGAAATTTCGAAAAAAAATTCATTTTTGTTGTTCTTTGATGCGGTCCCCCTTTGAACTCCGGGAAAAAAGAAAAATTAAAAAAATAAAATTTTATTAAAAACAATTTTCCATACGATTATATCAAATTTCATTCAAACGCGGCGTTTTTTTCCCCCACTTTTTTCCTTCGCGCGTTTTCTTCTTCCACGAAAAATAAACGCGAGTTTATGGGGGGAGGGGGGCGGATCGATTGTACAACAAAAAAAAAACCTATCTTTACCTAATTGAATAAAAACTCAAATCAAATTTTGCAAAAAAAAAAAAAAAAAATTTCGTTTTTCCGTCGTAGGAGGAGAATCATCGAGAAGGGGGGAGGGCTCAACAACCTACGAGAAGGGGGCTCTAGAACCTGTGAGGGGGAGGAGCAAAACAAATACCGAAAAAAAAAATTTCCCGTCGATTAAACATTACCGCCGGAAAAACAAACAAACAAATTATTCACCGGCAAAAATATTCTAATAAAACCTCATAAAAATCCATGTCATGAGTGAGAGAGAGAGAGAGAGAGAGAGCGAGAGAAAGAGAGAGAACAATAATTAATTTAAAGTTTTCCAGTATTTGACTAATAATCAAAGTTTTTCATCCATTAAAAAAAAGAAAAACTCAAATGAATCATTAAAAAAGATTTTTCTCGAATTTTCTACAAGCAGAAGCAGCAGCGGCGGCGGCGGCGGCGGCTTCTTCTTCGTCTCATTCATTCACACCAGAATTTTTTAGAGAGGTTTTAAAAACTCAATGAGTCTGATATAAAATAATTCTAGAAAATTCTTCAATAAATAGTTTTTTTCCTTTTTTCCTTTTTGGAATTTCGAGAATTTTTTTTTTTTTTTTTTTCAAACGTTCAGCATAAAAGATTCCGTTGAGAAATTGTTATACTACATAATAAACCAACGAAAAGAAAAACTTTTTCCTTTTTTTTCTGTCATCTTTTTCTTTTAAATTTTTCTTTCGTTTTCTCTCTCTCTTACTCTCTCTCTCACGCAGATACAACTCACTCACTCACTCACGTACACGGTGTCAATCTCTCTCTCTCTCTATCTATCTTCTCACTCTTTCCCAATTAGTTTAAAAACAAGAAACTTTTGACTTTAGTAAAACTAATTCATTCGACACAGAGAAAGAGAAAGAGAAAGAGAGAGAGAGAGAGAAAGAAAGAGTCTATTAAAAAACCGTCGGAAACGAACAATAATGATCATTAATTACGTTATTTCATTCCATCGTTCTGCAACAGAGAGAAAAAGACATAGAGAAAGAGAGAGATAAAGTCGCGTTAGACGTATTTTCGATTCGGAAAAGCGTTTAATTAATTAAAAATTTTTCTCTCTTTCTTTTTTCTTTCTTTTTTTTTCCCACCGCCACCTTTATTTATCTTTTTCTCTCACCGTCAAATCATCATAACCCGCCATGTATTTATTTAAACATATCGCTCGCGAACAATTTTCTGCAAAAAAAAAAACTCTTGGAAAAGCACATTAGAATATATTTTTCCGTGGGAAAAAAATAAAAAGCAACCGGAAAAGATACGAGTAAAAGAAAAATAGATCGGAATGGAAGAAGCAGGACGAGAAGAAGTAATAGGGGGGGAGAAAACTCTTTCAATTCATTCATAATTGGTCCCATCAATTTTCCCTTTTTTACTTTTTTTTTTTTCTCCTTTTCTTTTATTTTCTTTTTTCCTCCTTGTTTACACACATATTTGGTAATAGAAAATATGTCAAAATGATATATGAAGTCGCAGATGATATATATTATATATATATATAAACTTTATGAAAAAAAAAAGGGGGGGGGAGAGGGGAGAAAAGGGAACCGAAAAAATTGAAAAAATATATACATTTATTGATGCGAAAATGCGAAAGGAACGAAAGGAAGAATAAGGAGTAAGAGGAAGAGAAAAAAAAACGAAAAAAACGAAAAAAAAGATCGAGATGAAAAAAAGAAAAATAAAGAAGAGAGAGAGAGAGAAAAAGAAAAAGAAAAGCTGCGGAAATTTTCCTTTTTTTTTTTTTTTTTTTTTAAATATTAAATTCTTTAGCTGTTTGCCGAAATTAAAAAAAAAAGAAGACGTTCGACTCGAATTCTTATTTTTTTTATTCATTCAAACTCATGTTTCTCATCATCATGTCGTTCTCATCTGCGTTCTCCTTTTTTCATTTCCTTCCGAACAAAATTCTAACAACTCCCCCCTCCTCCCCCTCCCGCCGCCAAATTTTTACACTTTCCGAAACATTCCCAACCGAACAAATTACCTAAAATTATAATCGAATTCGAAAAAAAAAAAAAATAGAAAGAAATAGGTAGGCGGCCGGTATTAAAGCCACGATAATTTAAATATTCAATCCGGGTAATTTTTTTTTATGCACGCAGGCACCGAATCAAAAAAAAAAAACCTTTCCCCCCCCCCGAAATGACCCTTTAAGACCTTTTTTTAGAAATACTAATTTGCATTCTTTTCACTTTTCTCTCTCTCTCTCTCTCTCTCTCTCTCTTTTGTGTTCAAAAAAAAAGGAAAAAAAAGATTAATGTTTGAACATTTATTATCAAAGAAAATTTGAAAGTAAACATGAAAAAAAACATACATGTAAAAGCAGTTACCACAAAACTAATAGCGAGAGGGAGTGTAAAAGAGAGAGAGAAAGAGAGAAAAAGAATATTTGAAAAGTGAGAAAAAAAAGGAAAGATGAAAAAAATAAAATTCAGTGGCGTAACAACTAACGAAAGAGTTCTCGCACTCACTTCCACGCACTCATCCCCATGCGTCCACGCAATATTAAAAAAAAAACATGGTATTATTTTAATGGCGACTTGTATACCACGAATTTTATTATTAAAATCTAAAACTCTCGTTCGACGATAATCATGAGAAACTGAATAAATAATTTTAAATTTGTCCGAGTCAAGCTTAATAATAATAATAATCATAAAACTTTAAAGGGAGATTAAAAGGACCGGAAATGAAAAAATTCGATGTTTAATTGATAAACACGTCAAAATCAATCCGCCGTGTATTTCCCATTTATTTATTTATTTATTTTCCGATTTGAAAACAAAAAAAAAATTTCCCTCGCATGAAAAAAAAATTTCCCTTGCATGAAAAAAAAATTTCCTTCACATGAAAAAAAAAAAAATCCCTGACGAAAAAATAAAAAAATTTTTCTCGCATTAAAGAAATAATTTCCCTCACCTTAAAAAAAAAAATTTCCCTCACATGAAAAAAAAAATTCCTGACGAAAAAATCAAATTTTCCCTCGCATGAAAAAAAAATTTCCCTCATAAAAAAAAATTTCCCTCGCATTAAGAAAAAAATCCCTGACGAAAAAAATAAAAAAATTTTTCTCACGTTAAAGAAAAAAAAAAAAAGAAAATTTCCCCCGTTCAGAAAAACTAAATACAACCAAATAAGTGCGCCAAAAAAAAAGAAAATCAAAACAAGAAATAGAAATAAACCGGATACTTCCCCTTTAAAA